>NW_015638936.1:868103-888483 GCF_001515625.1 Sinocyclocheilus rhinocerous | reverse complement strand
ATTGTAAAAACAAAAATACAGTGCATGATCAAACATTTAGGTGAGATAAATATATATTTTTGAAAAAGGTCTAAAAAAATGCCCCCCCTCCACCCCTCAAATGAAGAAAAAAAAATCCTCTCACAAGAGTCACCTAAAAGAAGAATTCATTTTCAAAAATGAAATGCAGGCCCTGAATAAATGTCTAAAAATCTTGATTGGATCATCACTAGAAATAATTCTACATGATAAAAAGGAAGGCTTTAAAAAGATCGGTATCGGTGATCGGATCAGCTGATACTGCTTTCCGTGATCGGCGATCGGTGATCGGCCTCAAAAATCCTGATCGGAGCACCCCTAATATTAAGTAACTTACCAACACTCAACCAATGTCTTCAGCGAACAAATCTTGAGGAAAATAAAAACACTCCTCAGGCATGTAAAAGAATCGCTACTCACACAGACATAAAAAGCAGCAAGAAGCGAGAGCAGCGAGCATCCTGTCAGCGAACAACATCCCCCTTATCAAATCTAAAAACATCTCACGCAAACCTCAACTGATTTAAAGCAACACTGACATGTTGAAAGTCTCTTCCAATGAAACACCAGCCGATATAATGCAATGGAAAAGCGAGTGGTTTGTGTAACACATCAAGATAACGGCTGACCTTTTTCTTCAGGTTTCAGTTTAACCAAACACTCAGCATTGTTCAAATCTGAACTTTCAGATCTAAAGGCCCACTTACACCAAGGACAATAACTATACAAAAAACTATAACTATAAAGGTATAGCTAATTAAAATGATAATAGCTATAACTATAGTCATTCTATTTCTATGCGAACAGGGAAGCTCGTACCACAGCTATCACAATACACAAAATCACAATATCACTGAAATCACTTTCAGAATGATTATTTTCTAGATGATGAACAATAAAAACATCTGACAGCAAATCAAAATCCATCTGACTTGAGCATTTATAGTGGCAAATGACTAAAAAAAACTGCAGCATGCTTTTTATTTATAATAAACTAGGGATGAACGATTAATCGCGAGCCGGTTGAAAATCGATTTAAATATGTGACTATTCAAATCGGTTGAGATGCTAAACAAATCGCGATTCAATTAGGGGTAGGAGTTTATATGAATGTATGTCTGAGGGGAACTTACGGTCTTTCGATGGTATTTTTATTTTCCTCTTGCCTCTGTATAATACATATCAGGGCTCCAGACTCATTCTTCCCACTGGTCGCAACTAACTTTCTCAGCTGGTTGCACGAGCATGATTTGGTCGCAATATTTTTATTTTTTTGCACTACAACATGCAGTGTTTCCCCTGCCATTATATTAGGGGGGCGGCCCGCCATCGTTATACAGAAACGAAAGTTGTTAACATTCATTTAGTTTTGTTATTTACATTTACATTATATTTAAATTTTGTTATTTAGCAGACACTTTTATCCAAAGCGACTTACAAATGAGGACAATAGAAGCAATCAAAACCAACAAAAGAGCAATAATGTACAAGTGCTATATTAGTATATTATTATAGTGTTATATTTCAATTTCACAAAGAAACGTACAGTATTTTGTCCAAGCAATAATAAAAGGACACATTTAATTTATAATTTGTCTTAAATCTCATTTTGTAAAAAAAAAAATTGTGAATCGAATCGAGAAATCAAAATCGTGAATCGAATCGTTACATCCCTATAATAAACATAACGTTATATTGTTTGTTGGTATGGATGCTAACGTAAGTTACGTTCTTGGTGTGAATGGGCTTTAACTCTAGAACTTATCTCCATCTCATACAAAGGCTCAAACAGGTTGATTTTACTTCTGGTTCATCTATTACACTGGAAATGGAAGGTCAAACACATTGCATTATGGGATACAGTTTCCAGTATAGTGTGCTTTGGCTGTTGTTTATTACACAAGCAAATGTATTAGGTCATATGTGCATAGACAAATCTATGCACATACAAACTATATAAAGCAATAATAGCATGTGTAGGTATGCAATTGTGCCGTTTCAAAAATAACCATACTTCATTTCAGTAACCTAAAAAAGTTCAACTAAATCCCATGAACATAAATGAGCAGTTTACTAGATGGATGGCAATAAATAATTTGAAAGAACCTGGATAAACGAATGGAAACAGCATCACAACAGGGAGGGAGACGTCACACAGTGTTTACTAGTCACTGGCGATGAGAAGAACGGTCATCGCGGTGAAACTATATTGCAGGAAACTGAAAGTGTGAAGCGCACAGCCACAAACACACATGAACAGAAATATACCCCCAAGCTTACATAAATATCAAGTCAAGGAGACCCTCTAACAGTGGTGTACAGTGTGATGAAGACACAGAAATGTTGAGGCGGGGCTATATGGTTGTCCTATACTGTATCTAAATACTATATTGTAGTGGTAGATTGCAGAAATTACACACTTCAAACCTCTAACTAGTCCAAATTTACATTGCAAAGGTGGCACAGAAGCCACCTCTGAGCAGCATTAACCCTCTGGAGTCTGAGGGGGTTTTGGGTCCCTGGAGAAGTTTTGACATGCCCGGACATTTGTGTTTTTTTCAGTATCTTAAAAACATTTGAATGGCTAAAGCACAAACTGGGCTACAATAATATGTGAGCAGCGTGAATGTACATGTTTGAGTTTTTGAGAAAACAACATTTATGCGTGGTTAGTGAAAAACTAAAATTTTTAAGTCACTGAAAGACCATAAAACACATACAGAGCATTTGTTCACAAGACTTTTGAGGACTGGATGTGGAAGACTAGAGTTTTTGCTACAAAATGATTTGAAAATCATCCTGTTCACTCGTTCACAAAAAAAAAAAAAAACATTTTACAGATTAACCTTTTGTAAGACATGTTTTGCGTTAGAAAGGCCATATGGGGGAGACAGACAATGACCATGAATATTTAGTGATTCACACCTGAGAGACAAAGGGCCTCCCATAATGAGCCATCAGCCAGTAATGTGTCTATGAAGCAGGTAAGAAAGAATGTGAGGGAGTAAAAATTTTATTTACAACACAGTAGGGCTGGGTAAAAAAAAAAATATTATTAATCGATTCTCATTTTTACGGAACGATATCGATTCTTAAATCCATTGATCAAAAGTGATGATAAAGGCATTTATAATGTTACAAAAGATTTCTATTTCAGATAAATAGTGTTCATATCGATATCGGAATTATATCGTATCGACCGAAATTAAGAAATATATCGTGATATCAATTTTGGCCATATCGTCCAGCCCTAACTGTACCTGATATATATCCAAAATAATCGATATTGAATCGAATCGAATCAAATTGGTAATCGAAACGAATCACAAGCTTGTGAATGAGAATCGAATCGAATCGTGAAATTTGTGTCAAAACCCAGCCCTACAACACAGTATAATCAAAATATAGGCCTACACGGTGAAGGTCAAGGACACATGATTGAACATGCTGATCTAAACACTGATACTTTAACAGGAATTATAGTTTGGGAAAAGTCTAACTAGTAAAATGTGTACAAGTTACGTCACAATAACACAATAACAACTAATACAAGTAATCCTATTCATGTAAATGTGAAGTCACGCGTCATTCTTCTTCTGAGGTAAATTCTGGGTTATTCCTCTCAGTGCGTCTTCTTACAAAAACAAAAAGTAGCAGAGATGAACTTCACGTTTGTTTACGGAGGTGATGTGGGCGTTTACATGTTCGCGTGTCTCACGTGGACGACTGTAATATCAAAAGCAGAGCCGCTCGTGGGCGAGTATTCGCTGAGATTCAGGTTGTTTTATTTACGTGTCTGTGATGATACTTGACGGAGACCGAGACGGCAGAGAGTGCAACCTGTTTGCTTTCTTTATTTTACAAAAGCACATTGTTTTGATGTTATTATGACTATACACAAATAAAAGTAGACCCTTTTACAGTTTCCAACAATTCCTTATTCTTATCTGTACGATCAAAAACAAGGTATTTTTAGTTCTTTTCATGGTCATCAAGAAAAAACGAGACAGACCGCACCGGTGCGGGCTTCGACCCCAGAGGGTTAAACAGTCTGTGTCACAGACACCTAAATGCCACCTCTAAAGCGCTTCTGTGAAGTGTACATTCGGCACAGAGACTCATCCTCGGATGTCTCATGTTTAAGTTCAGCATTCAGTAAGCAGAAAGTCTGTAGAAAAAAAACTTCACAGTTCAATCTCAAAACCTAGTTAAGCCTGGTTGACAGGCTTTTAACCATTTAATCTACTCCACCCAAACATCCAGACGGGCTTTGACAGGTCAATCTGGATGTGTTTTAGCTTCTTGGGCTAAACAATCCGACTAAAGCAAAGTGAACTTTCATGAACATCCACCAACCCGTCTATCAAAATGAATTACAAAAATCTGATCTTGGCCTAAATGCACTGATGGCAATCAAGAACTGTCAAATCTGATTATTTCGACACTTTGCTTGTGCATCTTATAATAAAATCAGGCATGAATTCAGTTAACTGTTAATCACACGCCAACCTAGCAAAGTACAGTGAGAATCAAACCAACAGTCAACATAATCTGAACTATTCTTGGCTGGCGCTCCACCACAGCTGCTCTCAGAAGACACGCATAAGACACATATGATTAAGAAGTGCTTAAGCTGGCTATCTCTGTGTAATTATCAAAGTATTTATATCTATGCATGTTCTGCAAATTGTTTCTTGCTGTGTGATTTTAAAAAGCTTAAATCATAGATGTAAATATAAACCTGACCATTGTAGTACCATTGTGTTTTGGACATGTACCATGGTTATACCACAGAATTCTTTTCAATTATCAGTGAACACCATGAAAATCCATGGTAATTAATTATTCAGTACCATGGTTTATATCAAAGTACCATGGTATTGGTATTACAAACTCATACAATCACTATACCATCGTACCATCACAATACTACTTTAAAAGGGAGTCCAGGGTGGTTGGTTGTAACTCAAGATTCAACTGGAAATGTTAAACCTACAGCTCAAGATCTAGTAAAAATCAGAACTAGTCAATTTGTTTGTCTACTAACCCAAAACAAAATAGTATATCTACAGATCTAGTGCATTAAATCTAGTAAATGTCTAGCAACCCAGAACACCCTAGTAAATCTACAGATCTAGATCTAGTAAACCAGAACTAGTTAATCTGTTTGTCTAATAACCCAGAACACCTGAGTGAATGTACAGATTTAGATATAGTAAATCAGAACTAATAAAGCTGTCTATATATAGTAACTCAGAACATTCTAGTAATTATACAGGTCAAGAGCTAGTAAATCAGAACTAGTCAATTTGTTTGTCTAGTCACCCAAAACAAAATAGTAAATCTACAGGTCTAGTAAATAAAATCTAGTATTTTTTTCTAGTAACACAGATCTCCCTAGTAAATCTACAGATCTAGGCCTACTAACTCAGAACTGGTAAATTAGTCTCTCTAGAAACCCAGAACATCCTAGTAAATCAACAGATCTAGAGTTAGTAAACCAGAACTAGTTGATCTAATAAATGATATGTAAATGATATGATCACTGATCATAACCTAGATGTGCTCTGTTTGACAGAAACCTGGCTAAAACCTGATGATTACATTATTTTAAACGAGTCTACCCTTGATGTTATTATGACTATACACAAATAAAAGTAGACCCTTTTACAGTTTCCAACAATTCCTTATTCTTATCTGTACGATCAAAAACAAGGTATTTTTAGTTCTTTTCATGGTCATCAAGAAAAAACGAGACAGACCGCACCGGTGCGGGCTTCGACCCCAGAGGGTTAAACAGTCTGTGTCACAGACACCTAAATGCCACCTCTAAAGCGCTTCTGTGAAGTGTACATTCGGCACAGAGACTCATCCTCGGATGTCTCATGTTTAAGTTCAGCATTCAGTAAGCAGAAAGTCTGTAGAAAAAAAACTTCACAGTTCAATCTCAAAACCTAGTTAAGCCTGGTTGACAGGCTTTTAACCATTTAATCTACTCCACCCAAACATCCAGACGGGCTTTGACAGGTCAATCTGGATGTGTTTTAGCTTCTTGGGCTAAACAATCCGACTAAAGCAAAGTGAACTTTCATGAACATCCACCAACCCGTCTATCAAAATGAATTACAAAAATCTGATCTTGGCCTAAATGCACTGATGGCAATCAAGAACTGTCAAATCTGATTATTTCGACACTTTGCTTGTGCATCTTATAATAAAATCAGGCATGAATTCAGTTAACTGTTAATCACACGCCAACCTAGCAAAGTACAGTGAGAATCAAACCAACAGTCAACATAATCTGAACTATTCTTGGCTGGCGCTCCACCACAGCTGCTCTCAGAAGACACGCATAAGACACATATGATTAAGAAGTGCTTAAGCTGGCTATCTCTGTGTAATTATCAAAGTATTTATATCTATGCATGTTCTGCAAATTGTTTCTTGCTGTGTGATTTTAAAAAGCTTAAATCATAGATGTAAATATAAACCTGACCATTGTAGTACCATTGTGTTTTGGACATGTACCATGGTTATACCACAGAATTCTTTTCAATTATCAGTGAACACCATGAAAATCCATGGTAATTAATTATTCAGTACCATGGTTTATATCAAAGTACCATGGTATTGGTATTACAAACTCATACAATCACTATACCATCGTACCATCACAATACTACTTTAAAAGGGAGTCCAGGGTGGTTGGTTGTAACTCAAGATTCAACTGGAAATGTTAAACCTACAGCTCAAGATCTAGTAAAAATCAGAACTAGTCAATTTGTTTGTCTACTAACCCAAAACAAAATAGTATATCTACAGATCTAGTGCATTAAATCTAGTAAATGTCTAGCAACCCAGAACACCCTAGTAAATCTACAGATCTAGATCTAGTAAACCAGAACTAGTTAATCTGTTTGTCTAATAACCCAGAACACCTGAGTGAATGTACAGATTTAGATATAGTAAATCAGAACTAATAAAGCTGTCTATATATAGTAACTCAGAACATTCTAGTAATTATACAGGTCAAGAGCTAGTAAATCAGAACTAGTCAATTTGTTTGTCTAGTCACCCAAAAAAATCTACAGAATCTACAGGTCTAGTAAATAAAATCTAGTATTTTTTTCTAGTAACACAGATCTCCCTAGAGATCTAGGCGATCTAGGCCTACTAACTCAGAACTGGTAAATTAGTCTAAAGCGCTTTTTGTAAATGATATGATCACAGATCATAAGTTAGATTAGTTCTGTTTGAAACCTGGCTAAAACCAGATGATTAAATTTTTTTAAATGAGTCTACACCCCAAGATTATGGTTATAAACAATGAGCCATGTCCAAAAAGTAAAGGGGGAGGTGTTGCTACAATTTATAACAATATTTTCAGTATTTCTCAAGAGGGCGGGCTTCAAGTATAACTCGTTTGAAGTTATGGTGCTTCATATAACATTATCCAGAGGAACAAGTGTTAATGATAAATCCCCTGTGATGTATGTACTGGCTACTGTATACAGGCCACCAGGGCACCATACAGACTTTATTAAAGAATTTGCTGATTTTATATCCGAGTTAGTGCTGGCTGCAGATAAAGTTTTAATTGTTGGTGATTTTAATATCCATATTGATAATGAAAAAGATGCACTGGGATCAGCATTCATAGACATTCTGAACTCTAATGGGGTTACACAACTGTATAACACAATTCTGTGTCATTTCTGAATGGATCGAGCGATTTGTGCTGTTTATCTCTTATCAATCGTGGCGGAAGCGCAGCGCTGTGCAGGAGACTGATCCCGCTCTGCTTTAACGCGCGGCTGGCGGATAATTACTTACTTACCTAACCCTAACCCTATATTACTTTTGCGTTATGCTTGAAAAAAGTAATCTGATTACGTAACTCGCATTACTTGTAATGAGTTACCCCCAACACTGTATATATATATATACACATTTATTAACACCGCGCCACCGGCGGTAGTTGGTTCATTACCACCGCTGTGGTAAAAAACTGCCACCGTCACAGCCATAATCTACGCTAATATTAGTCTGTTTCTTTCTTATTCCGAGGTCACCTTAGCCACCAGATCCAGTCTGTATCCAGATCAGATGGTCACTGCAGTCACCCGGATCCAGTCCGTATCCAGCCCAGATGGTGGATCAGCACCTAGAGAGGGAACTGCCTTTAATTGAAAATTGAGTGTTTACTATTATCATTTTGCATTATTGACACAATATTTTCCTAATTAATGCTGTACAGTTGCTTTGACACAATCTGTATTGTTAAAAGCGCTATATAAATAAAGGTGACTTGACTTGACTTGTTTGTCTAGAAACCCTGAACACCCTAGTAAGTCTACAGATGTAGACCTAGTAAATCGAAATGATTTAATCTGTTTGTCTAGTAGTAACCTTTAACAATCTAGTAAATCTACAGATTTAGATCTAGTAAATCAGAACTAATAAAGCTGTCTATATCTAGTAAATCTACATATCTAAATCTATTAAACCAGAGCTAGTTGATCTGTTTTTCCAGTAGCCCAGAACACCCTAGTAAATCTACAAATGTAAATCTAACGTAACTATTCTGAAACGGTAAATCTGTTTGTCTAGTAACAGAGGACGCCCAAGTAAATATACAGATCTATATCTAGTAATATCAGAACTAATTAATCTGTTTGTCTAGTAACTAAACCAGAACACCTTTGCAAACACACAGCTTTCAAACTTAAGGTTTTTTCCCAACTTCCAAGCAAATCTTTGACAAGCACACATACAAAGTTTGCTCATCGTCTAAGGTAGTAACTAAGTTAGCTCTCACGGCTCACCTGCAGATCTGCGCCCTGCGCGCGGCAGTCCATGTAGTTCTCCCAGGCCTGGGACAGATCAGCCAGGTGTGAGCTGGCCATGTCCAGCTGACCGCCACCGGCTCCGGTTCATCCACAGCAGCGACCGAAGCTCTAAAATCCAGCTGTGAAATCCGAGCTGCGTGAGCGGGAACGGCACATCATTTCATTAGGTGTCCATCCGGATTAACGTTAGGAGATGTGAAGTCCGTTAAAACCGTTACTGCCCTCAGAGACGAAATAGAACTTTTGAATTCACGGCTGGCGCGAATTGGGCGCTGCACTGGATCTGTTCGCATTCAAGTCCGTTTATACCAGTCTGGCTGACAGTTGCTGTCAAGTTACAGTTGCAAAAGCAGACAAATGTAGCATTAATATTAGTGCACCGCTTAGCGTTGAATACAAGTTTGGGCTTATATTAGCTTCGGCGTCAACATTAGCGTGAATGAACCAGTCGAAATGCAATAACTACAAAAATTGGTTCGTATTTGCAGACAGAGACTGGATCTGGATCATTTCACGCAGCGGTAGACGCAGAATCTCCTGCAGCACAGCTTAGGCTAACACTCATTGATTTAGTTATGTCAACTATGAGGTAGAACGAATGCCAACCAGGCATGTTTAATCATCATATCAATATTATACATCTGAACGCAAGTTCTGAGGTCTAAAAATAATTACATTTTACGTACCTCGTCTCCGGTCTTCCTTCTAACATGTACACAAGCAATTTAGAAGAAAAAATGACATGCAAAACAGTACAGGAAATAACGCCCACAAAACAGAATCCTAAGCGGCTATTGGTTGAAAAGACTGTCATTCAAATCAGTGGCCTATGAGGATGCTTCTTCTCGCCAGTCATTCGGATGACGCCAATCGTGTCCCCCCCTGTAAGGGCGGGGCTTAGGCGCTTACGTTCTTGTTCCCGCTGTGGGCGGGGCTGACGTGATGACGCCACTGCGCAGCGGCTGCGGAGAGCTCCAGTCACGATAATGTTCGCTAGTCACGGAGCTTCTGTTTTTGTGTTTTGTTTTAGACTCACGCGACACACAATCCTCTTTAATGTGGGAATAAGAGAATGTGTGTGGGACTGTTTTTAAAGCCCACGGCAGGAAATTATTCAGACGGATAATTTATACAAATACAAATATTAATATACTAGATACATACATACATACATACACAAGTAACACATTGAATAAAATAATAAATAAGACTAAAATAATACTTTATAAACAGTATCAGTATAAACTGTATTTACTGCACACCTCTATTTATAATATTTTGTTGCACATGCAAGTCATAATCCTATTTTCTTCTGTAATATTTCTTGTCCAGTTGTTGTATTTATTATTATATATTTTTTCATTGCCTAAAATACATTTTTTTCATTGCCCCTTTTTTATTTTAGCTATTATTTAAATTTACCTCATACTATAAAACACACATTAACCATCTATAACATAAATGTATAATATTATGAAATGTATTTGTATAAGATAAGATAAAATCATTTTTTCAAGGTATATGCACAATCAGCTTGTAACACTCCAAAGAGAAAGGAAAACTTGAAATCGCATCATATGACCCCTTTAATAACACAACTGGAAAATGTTAAAAATTACAATACGGACATACAAACGTTCATAACATAAATTAAAGAATGGTATGATTTAATTAATGACCTACAAGGTGAAATAAATACAGTAAGAAAGAATAACTAGACAATTTAATGGTTTGTGCAGGGAGTTTTCACCTGATTTTTAGGCTGCTGCTGTCCTCTGGTGGTTACTATTTTCTGTGCACAAGGACTTTTTAGTTTTTCGTTTTAATTAAAAAAGGAGCACCGTAACAATATAAAAATGACAAGGCTAAATAAACTAAATATGATTTTATTGAAAAGATGTATGTGTAAACATTGATTTATGTCAGGCTATTTCACAATTGTATAATTTCTTTATCTTTTAAAAGAGATACTCTCAGTATCAGGGTAACACTGTTAGTTTTGCTGAAAATAGTCACGAAACTAAATTCACAATGACCTCATTAGCATTAACTGCTCTTTAAAGCACCATGATCATATTTAAGGCACGGATGCATTTAAAAATCTTTAATACTGAGTTGGCTTTATTGCATCTTTCAGACAAGAAGCATTCAGATGGAACTGCCATGTCATTCATCACCGGAGGTCTGCTCACGTCTCTTTGAATCTTCAGTTCCAGCCTTCTCGCTCCACACAGCCCAGTCCCGCAGCGTTATCCGGACACCTGCATGAGCGCCCAGCAGCTGTCGCCAGACATAAGTGAGTACAGCCGCCATTATTGCTCGAGCAGTAGTTCTGACCTGATGGGGAACAGTCAGTGAGTATCTCACATTAGCTGCAGTCATGGTACAAACATGTTGTTTTAGCAACTTGAGCCAGTTATTGACACGGTTAGAAGCACTGAGCATTAAAAACTGACATAATTTATGAAGAATTTACAGTGGTGGCCAAAATTGTTAGAACACCCGACAGATTTTTGCCTCCAAAACATGATTTCATTTCATAATGTTCATGCAGATGGTTGCTCTGAGCACAACGAATATCAAGATGAGTCATACTGTTTTATATTTGGTATGTCCACCTTTTGCAGCAATTACAGCAGCACATCTCTCTGACATAGTGTCAATATATTTCCTGAGAACTTCAACACTAATGTTATCCCATGTCTTCTGCAACTCAAGCCACAGGCTTTCTTTTGAATGTACAATAGATCTGTCCAGTTTATTTTCCAACTCGCCCCAAATTTGCTCGATGGGGTTGATCTCTGGACTTTGAGGGGGCCAGTGCATCATTTTCAATGTTCCAGCAGATTCTTTCCGTCGCAGGTTGTTCCGGCACTAGTTCATTTTAAGGGTATTGTAATGGCCAATTCAACAAAAACAACTGAAACCTCTTAAATATGGCAAGTGTTCTAACAATTTTGGCCACCAGTGTAAGAATAAGAAGTGAATTATATGAGAGAGAAATCCTACCGGACGGGCAGTGGGCATGTGCCGTGGTGATCCCGTACAGACGTGTTCGTTTCTGGGGCTGGAACTCATCCACCTCTCGCCTAGCATATCGATCAGCTACGACTACAGCACCCCTATCAACACAAACACACAAGCCGTCAGGAAAACACTGGGTATCTACCTTTATGATACATATATATGCATGAATAATTAATTGGATTTTTAAATGTTTTGAAATGTCTTCTGCTCATCCACATCTGCATCTATTACAAAATACAGTAAAAACTGTGAAATATTTTTACTATTTAAAATAGCTGTTTTCTATATTGTAAAATATTATTTATTTCTGTGATCAAAGCTGTATTTTCATCATCATTACTCCAGTCTTCAGTGTCACATGATCTTCAGAAATCATTCTAATATGCTGATTTGCTGCTCAAGAAACATTTCTGATTATTATCAATGTTGAAAACAGTTGTGCTGCCCAATATTTTTGTGGAAACCGTGATACATCTTATTTTTCAGGATTCTTTGATGAATAGAAAGTTCAAAAGAACAGTATTTATTTGAAACAGAAATTTTTTTAATATTATATTTCTATTATAAATGTATTTACTGTCACTTTTGATCAAAAGTATGAATTATATTATCATTATTAATTAATAATAGCGTATTGGAATGATCTCTGAAGGATCTTGTGACACTGACTGAAGACTGGAGTAATGATGCTGAAAATTCAGTTTTGATCAAAGGAATAAATTACATTGTACAATATATTCACATAAAAAAAGTTATTTTGAAATTTTCATGAAAATGAAGCATATTTTCCTCCCAAATTCCCCCTACTGTAATGCATCCTGTCCTTTTACATGTCAGTTGTTTGTGTACTGTTTATTATTATAAATTGCTATAATAAGCTCCATTGTGACTCTCCACTAACAGAGAGCAAAAGGCTGTAGGAAGATCAGAGAGAGACACAGACGGCCCGTGAAATCACACACAGCTGCCACAAGCCTTGAAACAGGCCTCTTGACCCGACCTCTGCATAGCAAACACATTCAGGGTTAAAGCGCCAAATCAGTGCATGCTGCTGCTGAGGGAACCGGCGCTAGCACACAGACACATCAAGGCCTCAGAAGAACAGAGAGCTGTTGAGCTCACAGGTTTAGACTGAACCTTGACCTTGCTTTCCCATCCTAAACCACAACCGAACAACACGAGCAAGACCAGGTGAAATCAGCGGAGTTAAACTGCATTTTCTGAATTTCTGTTATAAAACACTACCATTCAAAAATCTGCAGTCAGTATGATTTTTTTAAAGAAATTAATACTTTTATTCAGTAAGAATGCATTAAGTTGATCAAAAGTGACTTATAAAAGATTTCTATTTTGATTTATAATAATCAGAAATGTTTCTTGAGCAGCAAATCAGCATATTAGAATGATTTCTGAAGATCATGTGACGCTAAAGACTGGAGTAATGATGCTGAAAATTCAGCTGCGCATCACAGAAATAAATTACAGTTTAACAGATATTCATATAGAAAATACTTCTTTTAAATTGTAATAATATTTCCAATTTTTTTACTGGATTTTTGATCAAATAAATGCAGCCTTGGTGAGCAGAAGAGACTTCTTTCAAAACATTTGAAGGGCCTGTCACACAATAAAAGCGTGATGTTGTTTAAAGGGGTCCTATTATGCTCTTTTACAAAGTCTTGATTTTGTTTTGGGGGTGTACTAGAACAGGCTCTCATACGAAGTTGTTCGAAAAACTGTGTGTGCTGTGATTGGTTAGCTGGGCCGGTGTGTGCTGTGATTGGTTAGCTGGGCCAGTGTGTGCTGTGATTGGTTAGCTGGGCCAGTGTGTGCTGTGATTGGTTAGCTGGGCCGGTGTGTGTTGTGATTGGTTAGCTGGGCCGGTGTGTGTTGTGATTGGTTAGCGAAGTTGTTCGAAAAACTGTGTGTGCTGTGATTGGTTAGCTGGGCCGGTGTGTGCTTTGATTGGTTAGCTGGGCCAGTGTGTGCTTTGATTGGTTAGCCGGGCCGGTGTGTGTTGTGATTGGTTACCTGGGTCAGTGTGTGCTTTGATTGGTTAGCTGGGCTACAGACTAACTAAAGTTGAAAAAGTGAAAAAGCATAATAGGAACCCTTTAAGTGAAAGCTCACCTCATCCAGTCCGTGTAGTAGAGGTTCTTTCCATCAGTAGTCAGTCCGAAGGGATACTGAATTCCCTCCATAAGCTGCCTCCGACTGCCCTGCTGCGGATTCATGCACTCTACTTTATGTGTACCTGCATCACAAACACCAAACATCATCATTAACACAAACGAGACACTCAAACAGCTGTGACTTTACTGCACTAGTAAATGTTTCTCAGTGAACTGGAGGCGTACCAGCATCCGCCCAGCACAGCAGAGACGTCTGGGCGTCATAAGTTAAACCGTTGGGGAGGCCCAAATCATCCTTGGCCAGGACCCTGCGATTTGTGCCGTCCATGTAAGCCATCTCGATTTTGGGGGCGTCCCTGTTCCAGTCGGCCCAGTAAATGTAGCTGAGGAAGAAAAGCCTTTGCAATAACTATTTCACTGCAGAAAAAATGGCACTTTGGAAATCACTCAATTTCATAATGCTAAGAATGAGTGTAAACATGATTTTATGTAGGATTAGAAACAAAGCTATAATCATGGTCTAAAACTCATGCAGGTGAAATGAGAAAAAGCAACCACCATAAATATCAGCCATGAAACTGTATTTTGCATAATTTTTAATATAACGTTAAGCTGCTAAATTTAGGGTGCCTCTACACAGCCAAATTAAAGGGTTAGTTCACCGAAAAATTTAAATTAGTCCATGTTTTACTCACCCTCAAGGCATCCTAGGTGTATATGACTTTCTTCTTTCAGACGAATCCAATCGGAGTTATATTAAAAAATGTCCTGGCTCTTCCAAGCTTTATAATGGCAGTGGGTGGGTGTTTTCGTTCAACAGTCCAAAAGACGTCAAATAAAGAGCATCCATAATTAATAAAACGTGCCTCACACGGCTCCGGGGGGGTGAATAAAGGCCTCATGTAACGAATCAATGCGTTTTTGGAAGATATATCCATATTTAAAACGTTAAAAACTGTTTTCTCTAACTTCCGCTAAATGTCTTAAGCGGAAGCCGTTCCAGAAAGCGCATGAAAAAACACCCGCCCACTACCATTATACAGCTTGAAAGAGATAGGACATTTTTTAATATAACTCTGATTGGATTCATCTGAAAGAAAAAAGTCATATACACCAAAGATGCATTGAGGGTGAGTAAATCATGGGCTAATTTTCATTTTTGGGTGAACTAACCCTTTAAGGCTGCTCAGTGCCTGCTCAAAATTCAGTGTAAAGACATAATGCCACTTTAAAGCCAGATTAGATTATGCCTGCTCTGCCACCTCTAAAGACACCTAAATGTCACTTAAGAAGCACTTCTTTGCTGTGTAAATTTGGCATGTGTAAAGAAACATTTATTATTATATTGGTCAGATTATCACACTTAATTGTTATCAGTCTTATTGATTTAACCAAGTATTGCGTTGCATTTCTATCCAACTATATCTTTACTTGCCAAAATCACTGTTGTTAATTTTAGACGCTGGTTGTTTCTAGTTAGTCACGCACCCATTGGTGGGATCAGTTAGGATGGCTCTCGGGTTAACCAGGTCTGTGTTAATCAAGACATGGCGCTGGGATCCGTCTAATGAGGAAACTTCAATTCTGTCCTTCATGGAGTCTGTCCAGAACACGTTTCTGCCCAGATGGTCGACAGCGATGCCTTCAGGACTGCTGAGATCTGACACAGAAATCAGTTTGAAAATCAGTGTCAGACAACTTCTTAAGATCCTTTAAAATCAAAACTGATCTTTTGTGATCCACAGAAGACGGTGAATAGGTTTGGAACAATGCAATGAGTCATTTTTGGGTGAACTATAGGTTAAAATTGGCACTACCTGATTTAATGATGTGGACGGGTTCTCCTCCTTGTAGACTAGCTTTGCTAATGGCAGGTGTGCTGATGTCTGTCCAATACACCATCTTCTCCACGCAGTCAAAAGCAATTCCAATCACCACTTTCTCCTGCAAAAACAATAAAAAAGACATGCATGGAACGACTCTAAAGCTGCCTTCAGGCATTCATATATCTGTCTGGCTGTGAACGGCTGTCTAGACAAAATGAGAAACCGCACATCCAGAATCTGAGTCAGATGAGTCTTGGGCAAGCTTTGTTACCAACACATTTTTCCTTGCTTAATAAGCTTCACTGATGTTAGTCATTATAGTAAATGTTAGCATGTGAGCAGTAAATAAGAGCAGATGGGATGTAGATTTATTCAGACTTAGGATTTCCCACAGTACTGCACAAAATAGGACCTAAAAAGTCAATTTCGGGGGTCAGTGGATGAAATTATAAACCCTGTGCATATGCTGCACGTGTAGCTTAACACAATCAATTGGCAATATAATCAGAAATAGCGAGAAACCATAATAAATTTGGGGTCAGTAAGAGTGCTTGGACTCAGCAAGGATGCATTAAATTGATCAAAAGTGACAGTAAAGACAATTATAATGTTACAAGAGATTTATATTTCAAATAAATGCTGCTCTTTTTAAAATTCTATTCATTAAAGAATCCTGAAAATAAAAATGTATCACAGTTCCCACAAAAA
This sequence comes from Sinocyclocheilus rhinocerous, assembly GCF_001515625.1. Lineage (NCBI taxonomy): Eukaryota > Metazoa > Chordata > Actinopteri > Cypriniformes > Cyprinidae > Sinocyclocheilus > Sinocyclocheilus rhinocerous. Next base: position 871,923 of record NW_015638936.1, on the reverse strand, counting down.
TATGAACAACCAGCACAACCAGTGGTCGAATTGTAAAAATAAGGGTAATGGTGGGGATTTTTGTTGATAACGATAATTAATATTTTGCCGAGTGTGTTTCTGTGCTGGTTTAGGCTTGGATAAATAAATATGACACTAAATTTATATATATATATATATAATATATATATTCTGTGTGTGTATTAGTTATTATGCTACCTGACAAAAATATGAACAACCAGCACAACCAGTGGTCGAATTGTAAAAAAATTTCAAGGGTAATGGTGGGGATTTTTGTTGATAACGATAATTAATATTTTGCCGAGTGTGTTTTTGTGCTGGTTTAGGCTTGGATAAATAAATATGACACTAAATTCGCCAGTAGGTGGCGGCAAGTGTCTGTTTTAATGAATGATTCATTGAACCCTTCAGTCAAACGATTCTTTCAAAATGGCTAATTCAATTAGTATCAAAGCAAGTTGACTGTCTTTATGAATGTCTCATTACATAATTGGCTCATTCGATTCGTTCAAAAACAAATTAATTCAGGAAAAATACACCACAGTGTTGCTCTGTGACGCACAACAGCTCTGCTCCGGCTTTGTTTGGAACTATTTCATTTGCAAAACAGAAAAAAAAGACCAAACGTGTCTAAAATGTAATGTAAGGATCATGTGACATTGAAGACTGGAGTAATGATGCTGAAAACTCAGCTTTGATCACAGCAACAAGTTACATTTTACAATATATACACATAGAAATCAGTTACTTTAAACTAATAATATTTCACAAAATGTACTGCATTTTTTATCAAATAAATGCAGCTTTGGTGACTTCTTTCAAAAACGTAAAAAAAATCTTGAATACAGTTTTATACTTAAGAAACAGTTTAGTCAAGGGCGCCTGCAGAAAACATGCGTGTTAACATAATTTTCCTTTGTAAATATTCTGCTCTGTTTCTCCTGGAATCCCTCCTCACATTCTAAAGTTAAGGAGGTTATGTAATCAGCAGAGGCAGCATATGGCTCTGAAAAACAATTTCTCTCACACTAATATTTCCAAGAAAAACAAAGTTAAGCAATTCTAAAATTCCCCAGCGAGCCCCCAGCAGTTCTCTGGCTCGGTGTTATCAACAGTTGAACTGAGAGAGACGAACTACGAGCAGAACACAAACCACAGTGACACGTTCGCTCTGCAGTTACTAACATCACTAAACAGCCTCTCCATTAATGCATTCCAGAGCTTCAAAACATCAGAGCAAAGACTTCTGGATGAATCTACAGACTGTACAGAGCATAAAGCAATTTTGTGAATGATTTGGCCTAAAACACTTCATGACAATTCATAACCAACACAAGTATGTGTTGCACTCTCGGGCGTTAGTAAAAGGCTTTACCGGGAGGTGCAGTGCAGTCTTGGCTTCGTTCTTCTTCAGGTTGTGACCTTCCAGAGGAATATACTCAATCTTCCCGCTCTGGGCGAAGAGGATATGGCTGCCAGGAGGCAAAGGACTGACGTTAGGATCGGGTGTTGGTCCAATCGGGTGAGGGACATCATGACCAGGACCTGAGGAACAGAAGATGCATGAATATTAATAAATTCATTTATAATAAATTCATATAACTATGACAATTCACCACCTATGTCAGGGTTCCGAATTCTGCCAACAACACCAAGCCAAGGGCCACTGACCTATATGTATGTGTATATATATATATATATAGCGCCGCATCCAGTGTAGACAGCATCACTGATTATAATGGGTTCTATTGTATTTTGTTGCATCACGTCCGGTGTTGACACGATGTAAGTTAATGTCGCTGCGTTTGAATTTTCATGCCACATTATTTGAAATTAGCGCGGGCCAAACATTTTTCTCTTGCGGACTTATTGAGGAACCCTGACCTATGTGTACAGTAAATGGTCAATGTGGCAATAAAAATGTATTAGTACAAAAATTGGCATTGATGTCATATGTTGTTATGTAAGTTTAGCTTCATCAGCTGCAGCAGTGGCTTTGTTCCAAAAACCTAATGAGCTGCCTATGTAGGTACTGTATTTTAGGACAGTGTTTGTCAACCAACAGGCCTCAGGAGTCTTTCAAGGGCCTACAGGATAGCTTAAAACTATTTAAAATGTGACTAAACAAGTTTTGAAATAAACTAAAACAGTGTTTAGATGTTGGCTATTTGTCAGCACAACTGTTTTCAACATTGATAATAAACAGAAATGTTTCTTGCGCAGCAAATCAGCATATTAGAATGATTTCTGAAGATCATGTGACACTGAAGACTGGAGTCATGATGCTGAAAATTCAGCTTTGATCACAGCCGGGAATAAATTGCAGTTTACAATATATTCACATAAAAATAATCTATTTTAAATAGAAATAATGTCTTACAATATTACCCTTTTTACTGTATTTCTAAAATTAATGCAGGCTTGGTGAGCAAAAGAGACTTTTTTCAAAAATATAGAAAAAATCTCTCTGACTCCAAACTTTTGAATGGCCTTGGAGTCAATAAGGTTGCGAACCTCTGTTTTATGCCATCCTGCTCCTGACTCTAAAGTAGGCAAAATACATGCGTCCTTCCAGAATGCATTGCAACAAGTAATATGTGTCTTATGTACTTTTACGCTTACAAGAATATTGCAACAAGATTTCAAAATTAGTCACTGATGATTGTCGTTTCAGTTAGTCTGCTGACTTATAAGACAGTTCTCTCTGTAGACAGCAAAGCAGCTCTTGGTTTTGGAACAGAGTCTTTATGAGTAAAGCATGCGTAGGACTCACACTCAGGAAAGCGCCCGGGTCCCGTTCGCGTCCCAGAGATCTCCAGTCCATCGCGGTTCACACACCAGCACTGCCCTGCGCTGGCATGACACTGCATAGGGTCGTACTCGCCCTGGGAGTCGCAGGTCGGCACATAATGACCGGGCACAGGACGGGGGCCGCGGGGCCCAGCGCCCAGAACGCTATCTCTATGCAGCTGGCAGCGCGTCTTCTCATATTCTGCACGGATACAAATACACACACAGTTAACCCTATAAACCTTACCTACTGTATCATATTTGACATGCAAAGCCTCTAAATGATCAACATGATCAAACCTTGCTGTTAAATTTGTTTCACACTCAATCTACTCCATGCCTTCTGTCGTCTGATTGATAGTTTAGACTTTTTATCAAGTTAAAGCTCTTTTAGTGTAATTGTACAAAAGTCCACCTTCAGCTTGTGCTTCACGCATCTTTTTGCTGTCAAATCTTGACTGATTTTTAGTAGGGATGCATAAAATCATGAGTATGTTTTGATTTAAAGGTCAGAAGCTATAGCTTACATGGGAAAAAAAATCACAAACATGGCACTTAAATTCAATCATTTTATATATACTGATTTATTCATTAATGTGTAATATGTTATATTTTTTAAACAAATTATGAGCTCTAAAAGATTTTCAGAATTTTTACAACTCTTTTGCTTTAGACCTTTTACAAATGTTATCATAAAATAAAATGCTAAGGTTACCACTGCATCTTTCTGAAAAAAAATGCAGTGATTAATATATAGTTTATTTATAGTTATTTTCAAATCTTCAATGTACTGTCATTATAAAATAACTTTATTATTGTTTATTTAATTCTAACAAATAAGTTCCTGTAAAAAACTAACCAAAATTAATAATAATTATATATCGGTATCGGTATCGGCATCGGCTATCAGCCAAAATGAGTTGAAAATTAGATGATAGATAGATAGATAGATAGATAGATAGTAGGGATGCACAATATTATCAGACTGATATCGGAATCGGCCGATAATGGCTTTAAATATAAATATCCA
>NW_015638936.1:866685-867483 GCF_001515625.1 Sinocyclocheilus rhinocerous | reverse complement strand
CAACTCTTTTGCTTTAGACCATTTACAAATGTTAAATCATAAAATAAAATGTTAAGGTATTATCATCTTTCTGAAAAAAAATGCAGTGATTAATATATAGTTTATTTATAGTTATTTTCAAATCTTCAATGTACTGTCATTATAAAATAACGTTATTATTGTTTATTTAATTCTAACAAATAAGTTCCTGTAAAAAACTAACCAAAATTAATAATAATTATATATCGGTATCGGTATCGGCATCGGCTATTGGCCAAAATGATTTTAAAATTATCAGCATATCGGATATCGGCAAAAATACAATATCGTGCACCTCTAATTTTTAGTAAACGTAAGAATAACTTTAGTAATATTTCCAGATGAACACTTACTGGACTGAAACAACTTCGCTTATCTGATGAATTGAATCATGAATAATTTTTTAGAAAAATCAGTGAGTCTCAAATACGATTGTCAGACTTTTGAGGAGCGTTTAGCATCATTGGATTGCATTGCATTATATGTTTTGATCATTTAAATCTCATCTTTCTAAGACATATTATTGGAGATATAGAGTGATGTCTGATATTTGTATCATTTTATGTAAGTATCTGCTGTACTGTTGTAAAGATCTCATTGATTTACATTACAAGCAGCAGATTTTCATCACTTTTTGTTCTTATAAATTTCAGCATCTGTGCCAAATTGCATATTTTTGCTCAGTTTGGGCCTCTGAATAAAACTAAAAGATAGGCAAGTCCAAGTCGAGTTGCAAGTCCTCAACTTTTAGCTTCAAGTCTTAAACAAGTCATTAGTGCT
>NW_015638936.1:865917-866675 GCF_001515625.1 Sinocyclocheilus rhinocerous | reverse complement strand
GCATTTTTTTTTCCAAATGAAATTATAGCTAAATGGTTTGCATTGTTTTATTTTAAATCTAAATTAAATCAAGGTTTATCTAATAATTCTGTTGCACCAAACTTTAAACCTTTCAAAATAAGCAGGTTTACATTTTAACCCATCATTTTGATCCTTGATTTAAATTAGGCTATAGCCTATTTAGGATTAACTTTTAATCCGTTGCACCATAAATGTAAACTCAGATTTAAATCTCGATTATGGATTAACTTTAAACTTAATGGAGGTTTAAATAAAACAAAATCCACATGAAATTAAAATATGTAACTGATTGAACAAAAACAGTGGAGATCTGACAAAAAAAAAGGTCTCAGAGAGGTGTTTATTACAAATAAAAATGAAAATTAAAGCACATGGAGTTGGCAGAGTGTGAGGGTCGTGATGGGATGCGGATCCATCACTCATGCTGCACCTCGGTGTCGGACAAACAGAAGAAGTGAGGAATATGTTTAGCGTTTAACAGCAGCGGTCACGGTGATGATGAGGCGAGCACCAGTGAAGTGATTGCGGCCGCGCCTCTCATTTCTCATACCCGCTCCGTGTGTCTGCTGGGCGGCGATCAAACGGGCAAGGCAGCCCTTTTCACGAGCGGAGATAGCTATATACGAATCGTGTCTTTTTTTTTGTCGTAAGTTTTGCTATTACTCCATTAATTTATACTAGCATATACTGTATATCCAGAGCTCCCTGAACGCAGTCTCTGGCTTTTTGCCAGTCAA
>NW_015638936.1:862519-862631 GCF_001515625.1 Sinocyclocheilus rhinocerous | reverse complement strand
AGTATATATAAAAATAGTATATTTTATAGTAATGCTCATTTTGCTCATTTTGTGAAAGAAACACTTCTTCAAATTATATTTTAAATTATCACTAGGCCTATCCCACTTCAGT
>NW_015638936.1:857670-861957 GCF_001515625.1 Sinocyclocheilus rhinocerous | reverse complement strand
TTCTCATGCCTGCTCCGTGTGTCTGCTGGGCGGCGATCAAACGGGCAGGGAAGCCCTTTTCACGAGCGGAGATAGCTATATACAAATCGTGTCTTTTTTTTTGTCATAAGTTTTGCTATTACTCCATTAATTTATACTAGCATATACTGTATATCCAGAGCTCCCTGAACGCAGTCTCTGGCTTTTTGCCAGTCAAGCGCAAGCACGCAGGGATGCGCCTAGAGTAATAACGACTCTGATCTGATCATAAAGTCTTTCCGAGTCACAGGGCTCAAGTCCAAGTCAAGTCTCGAGTCATTGCTGTCAAAGTCTAAGTAGAGTCTCAAGTCTTCTTTAATTATGTCGAGTCGAAAGTCATCAAATTTGGGACTCGAGTCCGAGTCAAGTCTCGAGTCATGTGACTCGAGTCCACACCCCTGCATAAACCTGATATTAGTAGTGCATTTATTGCATACCTGCTCATGCTATTGTATTTTACAGAGCCAGACTTTTGACTTTTGGTTTTTATTTGCAGTTTAGAGATTGTCTGGCTAACATGAAAAGCGACTGACCCACATAGTATGTGAAAAGTATTTGCGATGTCAACCAGCGGAGGCTCAATGCTAAAGTTAACCTGTCAAACACTGACCCCTGGGCTTATGCAGAGAGTCAACAGATCCAGGATCGAACTTCATCTCTTTCTAAGAATTTCCAGTATTTCCACTGAAAACCAATCAGTGCTACAGCTCTGGGGTTAAATCTGAAACAGATATGCTCATGTGAGCTGCTGCGGTACATTACATCTGTCTAAAGAGCTCCGTCTGCTCGTCCCTGGAAAGCAAATCAGGTTACAATAACAAAACTCAACGCTCTGCAGACTAATCAATACCATTACTACCACAATCATGACAGAGCTCATAATCGACATGACACACTGAAGACAAACATGCCTTAGGCAATACAGGGCTCTCAAACTAGATTTTAAAGCATGTAAAATCATTTCAGTCTGAACCAGAATATAAAGTCATGCTCCACAGATTCTGTTTTGAATTATTAAGCTAAATCTCAGGAAAAGCTGAGTATCCTGACTATCCAGGTCATATTTTGCATAAAAATGAGGCCTATATTTAAAACAAATTTAATTATATATATATATATAAAACTTCAAAAATCATACAATCTTCAAAAAAGAGTGAAAAATTTAAGGGGGTCTGAATACTTTCCGTACCCACTGTACATTATATTTAAGACAGACTTCATTTAGAGTTTTTTTTTTGGAAAATTAGATTTTCATTATTTTTAAAATACTATTCGAAAAGGAATAGACTGTAAATTTGAAGCGTTTACATTTAAAAATTAAATGGAATAATCAGGATTTTAAAAAATATTTTAGTATAAAGTCTATTATTATGCTCACCAAGGCTTATCCTATTTGATCCAAATATAGTAGAAAACTAAAATATTTTTATTTAAAATAACTGTTTTCATTTTGGATATATTTAAAATGTGTAATTTATTCCTGTGATGCAAAGTTGAATTTTCTGAAGGACCATGTGACACGGAAGAATAAATTACATTTTACAGTATATTCACCTAGAAAACAGCTAATTTTAAATTGTAATAGTATTTTGATTATTTTGATCAAATAAATGCAGCATTGGTGAGCAGTACAGACTTCTTTCAAATATATATATATATATATAAACAAACGTAATTATTTCAAACTTTTGACCGGTGTTGTACATTTCTGCTAAAAGATTATTTTGGCAGTTTTAATGACAACATATATGACCTTCAAGCTCATAAAATCCAACAATATTGATGCCATGGGGTCCTAAAACGCTGAGAAACCAAAGCAGCTGGTCAGCTCCCAGCAGACATGCAGCTGGTCCGTCTGATTTTCATGGCGGCAGGGTTAAGCCGTGACATACCTCAGGGATCAAGAGGTCAGGTCGTGTTGTAATATTTAAAGAGTGGAGGGTTGTCTCTCATTAGAACGACTGATACGGTTTGTGACATGAACTGTGGGTAAAAGGGCTCCGAAATAACAGCATAATGAGCTGTTGTCTACTTTAAACTTTGTGATACTGTAGTGTTGCTCAAGGCTGGATGCTCATGCAATGACGACAGCGTCCAAAAACCTAATGAAATTCTCCAAATAGGCTAGAAATGGCTTTAGTGGTATTTAGCAGAACTATGAATAAACCAGCAAAGCTGTTGGTGAAGGTTATGGGTCTGAATGAATGAGAAGAATGAGCACCGTTACAAAAGCAAAAGACTCAACTGATGTTCATTTAAAGCTAAGGTCTACCTGTAGAGCAGTGGAAACCATCGCCATAGAAACCAGGGTTACACTGACAGGTGAAAGATCCAGGTGTGTTGAAGCAGACGGCATTTTCATGACACTGATTCACCTGACACTCGTCTATGTCTGAAAGAGAGAAAGACAGAAACAAACAAAGAAAATGTACCAATTAAATAAAAAAAATTTTTGCAAAGAATTATGTAAAATGTTTTAAAAATAAAAAATAAAATGAAATATTTATGATCCCACTTATACATATTAATGTTTTGAAAAAAATATATGTAAAATGCTTTACATTTTATTTTCTACAGCTGTTTCTGATTTTATTACATCATCCGCGGTGCTTCGTAGGAAGGAAAGAAAGAAAATAAATGAATACGAAATGTAATTTTACTTAAAGAATTTTCTTTTGCATTTAAATGGCAATTAAGCACAGTGAAAATGTTTAATAAATTTAAATATTTTTTTTCAAATTAATTATTATAAATTAAATAATTGGATAATTTAAACAAATGTATTACATTTAAATAGTGGATAAATTTAATAACTTTTATGTAATAAAGCTGAAAAATGAATGAATTATGCAGGAGTGACTGGAAACAGAAATGAAAGCAGATGTTTTCCCTCTCTTTGTGATGTCACGAACCCGGGAAGTAACTCGTTGTAGTCCCTACCAGCCGTTTTTGTAGGCATTAAACTGCCAGAATTTTAAAAGACGATATCTCCGTTTGCATTGATCTTTCAGCTTCGTAACTTTGCAGATATTGTTTATGCTCAAACAGCAACATTACACACTAACTAACGTTAAAAAAGTGAAATCGCAATCAACCACCCCTTTAACATCATGCCAAGTCATTTATATTTCTCTGACAACTAATGAAGATTTGCAGATGTAAAAAATCTTGCATTTACAGCGGTGGCTGACTAATAGGAGTTTTAATGACCAATATACATAACAAAATTGATGTATTCAAATAAAATTAAAATTATTATAAAAAAAATAAATAAAAAAAAGTACACTGTCCATTGACCAGACTGTTGAATATACACTAGGCCGAATGAACTCTTCTATTAATTAATCAATCATGCAAATGAATTACCCAATAATGACCAGATATCTGCTGATGGATCAGCCTGGAAAACATTAAAATGGTGTGTATTCTTCTAATAAATCTTATGAATGAAAGCATGTCTGTATAGAGAGGCAGAGGCCCACCCTGACAGCTGCGTCCATCTCCCATGAATCCCGGCAGGCAGGTGCAGATGTAGGACGATCCTCCGGTGTAGCTGCAGCGAGCGCGTTCGGGGACGTCACAGTCATGAGTGCCGATGCGACACGGGTCCACGGGACGCTGCACCTCTACAACACAGCACGACTGATTCAATTACTGTAACTGATGCAGATACATGTGAAACAGTCTGAATATCCCTGCAGGAATGATACATCACAAAAGAGATCTCTTAAATATCTCAATCTCATTTCTCACAGACGGCCTACAGCTTCTTTGATGTTTTAATGAGAAAAAGATCCCTCTAATCTCCTTTAGAGATGTTTTGCTTTACAAAAAACTCTCTCAGACCGTGATTCAGAAGTCACAGATGTCTACTATATATATATATATATACAGTGGGTACGGAAAGTATTCAGACCCCCGACAGTAAAGACATTTATAATGTTACAAAAGATTCTATTTCAAATAAATGCTGTTCTTTTGAACTTTTTATTCATCAAAGAATCCTGAAAAAAGTATCAGTTTCCAAAAAAATATTTGGCAGCACAACTGTTGATAATTCTAATAATAAATCAGCATATTAGAATGATTTCTGAAGGATCACGTGACACTGAAGACTGGAGTAATGATGCTGAAAATTCAGCTTTGATCACAGAAATAACTTATATTTTAAAGGATATTAAAATAGAAAACATTACTTTATATTGTAATAACATTTTGCAAGACTACTGTTTTTTACTGTATTTTTGATCAAATAAATGCAGCCTTGAT
>NW_015638936.1:842112-857108 GCF_001515625.1 Sinocyclocheilus rhinocerous | reverse complement strand
AACGGCAGTGTACACATTTTATATATATATATATATATATATATATATATATTATGATTTAGATTATGTTTAGTATATTGCGCGGTTTTTTACAAAGTGAACATTTCAAATCAAGAAAGAAAGGAAGAAAGAAAGAAAGAAAGAAAGAAAAGGTTACTTGTGACTAAATCACTCGTTCAGTATTTCTAGGTGAATCTTAATACCTCCAAATAAACAGAAATGAATAAGATATTTAATATTGCTTTAAGAAAATCCATTATAGGGCTGTTACGATGTTGTGCTTTTAATGACAATTTACATTTTAATAAATAAATGTAATATTACAATTAGAATTAAAATTAGATGATACATTTAGTAAATTCAAATATCAAATATGCATTACATTTAAATATTGAATACATTTAAAACTTAAATCAATCTATTACATTTAAATAATAAATCTAATTAATTGTTAATTGAGTATGTTAATTTTAGATAAATGTGCAAATAAAGTGCAGACGGCTGAAATAATGAGCAACATCCTCTACTGGGAATTCCTCCTAAGGTCTTTTTTTTCCTCAGAAAGATCAGAAACAAGGGATTTTGTCTCAAATCTCCATTTTCTTTCCATTTAATCTCAACCTTGTCTTGGAAAAAACAACAGAAGATCTCATTCATGGTTTTTCTTTCTTACAGAAGACCAGATATAAACAAGGGACGTGGTTTCTAAAGTCTTCCCATGAAAATCGAGTCTTCTGGTTTTATTTAGATTATATTTAGTCCATGACTTTAGAGCTGGTTTAACACTGTGGACATTCTATGATGCAAATCAGCTGCTTTGTATTTTAAAATCTAAATATCAGGGGGATTCTGTCAACAAATAACGGTGATGAATACAAACAGACATAAACACGTAGTGACTCGTGAGACTCTGACGTACCAACACACGTCTGTCCGTCGCTGGCGAACTGGAATCCATCCTGGCACTCGCAGCGAAACGTTCCCGGCTGGTTATTGCAGACGGCGTTCGGCCCACAGATCTGAGGAGTGTCCCTGCATTCATCAATGTCTGATGAGAAAAGAGAAGCTGACCAATCCTGAGGATTTCCGCAAGCTTTTTTAGACTTTGCTTTAATGCTATCTTAAACAAAAAGACTTCCTCAGTCACATTCTCATGAATTACTAACGACGATACAGTCGGTTCTCCTAATTACTGCTCTTTAAGATACCATCTGTCCCGTTTTTGTGTAATTTCCTTTAAGCAGCAAGGGATGGGTCACATCTGTAGAGGTCTGGGCAATTTTGACGTCTGATTAGAAGACTGTTTTGGAAACAGCCCCCTTAGGAAGCCAAGCAGTAATTTCATGGACAAAAACTCAATTTCCCTTCAGAAGGAAGCAGATTAGTGGCCCGTTTTAAGAGGGAAATGAAACAGGAAATTGTTTTAATTGAAATGATGGACTGAGGATTGATTTAATTACGCAAAATCTGTGATGGTACCATAGCAAGTGCGTCCGTCTCCAGTAAAGCCCGCGGCACATTCGCATGTGAACTGGTTTCCTTGTCCGGGTCTGCAGACGGCATTAGTGTCGCAGCCGTGTCTGCCAGTGAAGCAGGCGTTTTCTTCCGTTTGTCCACCTGCGGATGTGGTATAAAAATCAACTGTTACTTCCCCAGAAGATCCATTACATACATTCAAAGAAAAATGTTTGTTTTTATCTCATAATTGAGAGTTTCTATCTCACAATTCTGTTTTTCTCGCAATTCTGAGTTTATATCTCACACTTCTCAGTTTATATCTTGAAATTTAGAGTTTATATCTCACAATTGAGTTTGTAACTCACAATTCTGACCTTTTTCTCACAATTCTGAGTTTATATCTCGCAATTCTCAGTTTTTATCTCATAACCGAGTTGATATTTCATAATTGAGTTTATAACTCACAATTCTGACCTTTTTCTCACAATTGTTTATATCTCACAATTCTGACGTTTTTTCTCACAGTACTGAGTTAATATCTCACATCTCTCAGTTTATATCTTATAATTTAGCTTATATATCACAATTGAGTTTATAACTCACAATTCTGAGTTTATATGTCGCAATTCTCAGTTTTTATCTCATAATTGATTTTATATTTCATAATTGAGTTTATAACTCACAATTCTGAGTTTATATGTCGCAATTCTCAGTTTTTATCTCATAACCGAGTTGATATTTCATAATTGAGTTTATAACTCACAATTCTGACCTTTTTCTCACAATTGTTTATATCTCACAATTCTGACGTTTTTTCTCACAGTACTGAGTTAATATCTCACATCTCTCAGTTTATATCTTATAATTTAGTTTATATATCACAATTGAGTTTATAACTCACAATTCTAAGTTTATGTCGCAATTCTCAGTTTTTATCTCATAATTGATTTTATATCTCACAATTGAGTTTATAACTCACAATTCTGACCTTTTTCTCACAATTGTTTATATCTTGCAATTCTGACTTTTTTCTCACAATTCTGAGTTTATATCTCATAATTGAGAGTTTTCTATCTCACAATTCTGACGTTTTTTCTCACAGTACTGAGTTAATATCTCACATCTCTCAGTTTATATCTTATAATTTAGTTTATATATCACAATTGAGTTTATAACTCACAATTCTGACCTTTTTCCTCACAATTCTGAGTTAATATGTCGCAATTCTCAGTTTTTATCTCATAACTGAGTTTATATCTCATAATTTATTTTATATCTCACAATTGAGTTTATAACTCACAATTCTGACCTTCTGACCACAATTCTGTTTATATCTTGCAAGTCTGACTTATATCTCACAATTCTGAGTTTATATCTCATAATTGAGAGTTTATAACTCTTTAACTCGGATAAATGTTTTCTCGCAATTCTGACCTTTTTCTCTTAATTACGAATTTATATATCGCAATTCAAACTTTTTTCTCAAAACTGCACGTTTGTATCTCATAATTCTGAGAACTCGCAATTGCAAGTAAAAAACTAAAAATGTTGAAATAAAAAGTAGCAATAAGTAGAAACCGCATAGTTGCCAGATTGGGAAGAGTAAGTAAAACTCTGGGCAGAAAAATTTATCAATTTAAGAGAAAAGCTCTGATTGGGGATTTAAAATCATGGTTTTAATATCTGGCAACTGCAAGCATGAAAGCTTGTGGAGGCTTGTTACCAATGCAAGATAATGCAATTGTCAATTGAAACATTTCCAGGATAAATAAGGCAAATTATACTTAATTAAGAGAAGCAGAAATCTTAGTCATGATTAAAATACTATTCATCGTGCAGCCCTAGGCAAAATATTTTCTCAGATCTGCCCTTACCATTGACGTCTCCAATCTTGTTACTCATGGCGTAACGCAAGAGCTGTTCACCCCTATCATACATGACGAACACCTGGTCGACATTGAGCATCTGTGTGGACGGCAAGGCTCTGACGACTTCATCGTGCTGGCAGCCCTGAAACGTGATGGTCTCTCTGAATTTGTAGCTTCTGCTTTGGGTTGAACGGTCCTGCAGATTGATCACATACTCCCGTGTGGATGAAGCGGTGATCACTGACAGAAGAGTCACACGAGTCATTAGGTTTCATAATAGGACTTAAACGCAAAGCATAACATATTGCTAAAGGAGATACTTCGCATCATGCATACTTACTGCATACTCACGCATGTTTTATCATCCATACTCATGTATGTTTTATCATGCATACTCATACATACTCATGCATGTTTTATCATCCATAATCATGCATGCATGTTTTATAATGCATCCTCATGTATGTTTTATCATCCATATTCATATATCCTCATGCATGTTTTATAATACATCCTCATGCATACTCATTCATGTTTTACTCATACATACTCATTGCATGTTTTACCATCCATATTCATATATACTCATGCATGTTTTATAATGCATCTTCATGCATGTTTGATCATACATATACATCCTCAAGCATGTTTTATCATGCATACTAATACATGTTTTATAATGCATCCTCATGCATGTTTTATCATCCATATTCATACGTCTTTATGCATGTTTTATCATGCATACTCTTGCATGTTTTATCATGCATACTCTTGCATGTTTTATCATCCATACTCATGCATGTTTTACTCATACATACTCATGAATACTCACATATGTTTTATCATCTATACTCGTGCATGTTTTATCATCTATACTCATACATAATCATGCATGTTTTATAATGCATCCTCATGCATGTTTTATCAAGCATACTCTTGCATGTTTTATCATCCATACTCATGCATGTTTTATCATCTATACTCATACATAATCATGCATGTTTTATAATGCATCCTCATGCATGTTTTATCAAGCATACTCTTGCATGTTTTATCATCCATACTCATGCATGTTTTATAATGCATACTCATACATAATCATGCATGTTTTATAATGCATCCTCATGCATACTCATTCTTGTTTCACTCATACATGCTCATGCATATTCATGAATGTTTTATAATGCATCCTCATGCATGTTTTATCATGCATACTTGTGCAAGTTTTATCATGCATACTCAAGAATGTTTTATCATGCATACTCATGCATGTTTTATCATGCATACTCATACATACTCAAATAAGTTGTAATATGCAAACTCGTGCATATTTTAGAATGCACACTTATACATACTCATTTTTGTTTTATTGTTGCATACATTATTGTATTATTATGCATACTCATTACTTTTTTATGCATACACATGCAGTCATGATGGTTTGACTCACAGTTGGTGCTGTACTGGTAGATCTCTGTGTAGGGGTCAATCTGAACTGTGGCTCCCTGAGGAACCTCAGGAATCTTTCCTTCAAGTTTGGTGTCAACCATCAGGTGGTCGTGCTCATCAATGCCTTTGAACTCCTGAGAGATAGTCAACCTTTCCCCGCCAGGCTGGAAGGTCACGTCGGCCTGACGTCTGAACACTCCGCCTGACAGACAGGTCAAAGAGGGAGTGTGAGGCTGTATCACCGCACAGCAAACAACTCAAACCGATGTGTCAAAACAGAGAGTTCACTGAAAATACACTGATTTTAAAACAATTGTTTATCAAAAAATATTTGCTGTATTCTGGCTCTGCTGCTCTTCCATCACAACGCATCTTACAGCTTCCTATACATCTAACACTCCATCATTACAAGTTTAAGTGCTTTTGCACCCAAATAACTGCTCTGAAAATGTCATGCATGTTTAATAATGAAATTAGAAAGGGAAGTATTACTAGTACTCCTACATCCAGTAGTGAATGATTTCATCTGCATATGTCATAATAGAAAATAAAAGGAAAGACGATGAAGATTTAGGAAATACTGAACTATAAAGAAAGACGTCTAGCTATCTAAGTCAGGAGTTTTTAATGTTTAAGATACCAGCCACAGACAATCCTAAAATATGTATGCAGCTATATATTTTTAACGTATAAAGACCCCATTTATATTCTAAAAAAAGTATTAAAAAAATAAATACATGTAATAAATACGTATAAAATATTTGGAAAATAATTGGATTCAACTCACTATAGTACTGTACTGTTAGATGTATTATTTATTTATTGTATTTTTTATTTTAATCATTAATTGTTTTTATTTATTTATTTGTTTGTTTGTTTTTCCCAATTTATCCCTTGATCTAAATCAATGTTGTCTTAGTATCACTGAGATACTAATATAGTTTTTATTAATATTTAGATTTTTGATTATCAGTATTTCTTCTTTTATTTTTATATTTCCATTCTTATTTGCAGTAAAGTTTTAGTAATTTTGTTGTGTGTTTTTTGCCTTTTTTAATAGTTTTTGTTACTTTTATAGGTGTTTACAGTACATGGATTTTATTAAATTTTATTGAATTTTAGTTTTAGTTATTTTAGTACATTAAGTAAATCAGGTTAAAATGTGAAATATTGTCTCGCCAATAAGCTGAAGTAAGCTTTTTATATTTTATTTTGCAGTTAACGTTTATTTTGTAATGAAGACGTTTTAGAGGATTTTTATGTTTTTTTTTTTTTTTTCAGTTTTAGTTAACTATAATAACCCTGAGCTAAATAAGATCTCCTTTACAATTTTTTATTTGCTAAAAATGTTAAAAATGTGAATTCAGATGGCTCTTTTTGAGGACTTCTCATTATATGAATTCTCTGAGAATCTCACCAATGATGCTGAAGCCGTTCTTGAAGCCCGGCTGCTGAAGTGCAAAGGCCCAGCCGATGATTCCTCCGACGGACGACAGCGGCTGCAGAGAGAAGCCAACGATCGCTGGAATGGCGCTGATGGCCACATACGCTCTGCCGTCATTCACCACCACATACGAGTGGAGATCGTTACTGGCGAAGTCCACGGGCACCGGTGAGTTTCCCACGGACACCCTGCCGCTCACTTTACCGTTCATCCTCTGAGGAATACCTGTGAAAGATCATCAGACATCATTATGACTGTAGCTGTTCTCAAGATTCAGATCTTACACTGAACCCAACACAGTACAAAAACTGTCTAATGTATGAAAGTAACAAAAATTCCATTTAACAGATTTCAAACATGAACTCTATTAATATTACCATAAATGGCCTAGCTTAACAATATGATTAAGGTAAGAGAGACTGAAGATAAAAAATAACATTTTTGACAACAGCAGATATGTGTTTACCAGCTCAACATGAAACATGTATTCATTTTAGTCATACTGTATTCAAATAACACTTAATTTTTTGTCCCAGAATACGACTGAGACAGTCTTTGATGTCAACAACAAATCATATGTGAAACATTGTTTATTCCAATAAAGGGTTTGGGAGTTGATGAGAACCTACTAATTAATTTAATTAGAAATTTTATTTTTATATGTAAATATTTACATAATTGTAAATATTTGGTTTAACACAAACAAGTGATTTAAAAAAAATGATAAAAATGTCAATTTAAAATAAATATTTTTTTTCATTATAAAAATAACAAGAAACAACCAAAAAAATACAGTTTTATTTGTTTGTCATGTAAAGTCTATTAGTCTTTTTTTTTGCTGTACAAAATATACTTGATTATTTTTTATTAAATATTGTGCATTTTATTACTTGCATATATATATATATATATATATGCAACAATAATAATAAAATAATAATATATAATGTATATGTGATTAATTAGTAAAAATTTTTAATTGATTGACAGCACTAATATATATATATATATGCTTTCTAAATACTAATAAATGCTCATAAATACTAACAATAAAGCACTTAATTTTTTTTTGTGTCATGTGACCATTAATGTGTTGCTCATTAATGTGAATGTGTTGCTAAATTTTTTTATAATTTTTTTATTATTTATTATTTTTCTCTGCTGTCAGTGATCATAACCCACCATAAGAAAACATTTCTTTAACATAAATGAAACCAATAACAAGTGCAGTCCATTATAGAGGCATTACCATCAGGAACACACTGAACCCCATTGCCGTAGTATCCAGGTTCACACTGGCAGCATCGTCCGCTCGGATAATTGCTGCATTCACCAAATTTAGAGCATTTCTGTCCACCACATTCACCGGAGTTGTATGTAAATACTGTATGCAGAAAAAGACAAAAAAGGGATAATTTCAGCTCAAGAACAGTACAAAGTTGTATATTGTTCAGGTAAATAAACCATTCATGCTGACCGTCAACCTCGATGTTGTCTTCATTTTCGATTTCCACGACCGCCAGTCGTTCAGGTCTGTACTGAACCGTCTGCACCTGGAAGGGTGGAGGATGTTCTGGACGATCATAAACTCCATCCAGGTTCTCCTGCTGGACGTCAGGATACACCGGGTGTTGATGGCTGGGCTTTCTCGTGCTCTGATATTGGTGGGAATCCAAAGGTAAGTCTGGCACTTCTCCAGGAGCGACGTCTGTGAAGTAAGGGAACGTTCCTATTTTATACACCCACACACCAAGCTTTCCGGAGTTAGTCTGCCTGGAAAAGACATCCAACAGCATTATGGGAAAACATGGTCAAAGAACACTTACACTGCTAAAGAGTGGACATGCCACCAAAACATTATTAGTTCACCTAAAAATAAAAATCCAGTTGCTCCAATGGAACATACTGTAAGAAGAGACCTTCACAAAGATCTTTTTCTTTACAATTCATAGTGAATGCACATCTGTCCAGCTCCAAAAATTACAAAAACTACCAGAAGACTAAATACAATAAGACTATAAGAAAAAAGTAGGCCAAACTGCAAAAAAAAAAAGATTTTACATACTTAATATTTTGTCTTGTTTTGTCTTCCATTATAAATTTCAGAAAATTCTTAAATCAAGACATTTAATTAAGAAGGAAAATGACTTTAGATCTTAGATATAAACAGATATAGAAATAAATCAACAAAAGAATCCTTAAATCATCCCTAAATACATTTACTTGTTAAGCAAAAATAGTTAAGATATTAAGTTTTGTTTTATGAAAAATGTATCAATTATGAAAAGTTTATGCATAAAACAAGAAAAAAAAATGTCTGTCAGTGAGGAAATAAAAATCAACTTTCTTTTTTTAATTAGTTTTATATTTTTTACCCAATGGACATATTTTCTCTTGTTCTAAGCATAAATTCACAAAATTTAGATTTTTTTTTTTTTTTTTAGAAAACAAGACTTAATATCTTAAGCTTTTTTTTGTTTCTCTAGTAAATGTATCTTGATTAAAGAATGTTTAGATATTTGTACTAAAGAAAAACCATTTTTTGCCGATCTCGATAAAATATTTTAGCTCAAAGCGGTTAATAATTAAATATGCTTGATTATTTGATATAAACATTCTTAAATCAATTAAAAAAAATCTTAATTTAAGATATCAAGCTTTGCTAAAAAATGTATCAAAATTAATTAATTTATTAAAGTTTATGCTTAAAACAAGAAAAATATCTGTCAATGGGGTCAGAAAAATAAAAGTGTTTATGTACTTTTTTTTTTCAGAAAACAAGAATTCATATCTTAAGCATTTTGCTTCTCAAGTAAACTTTTCTTGGTTTAAGAATGTTTCGATATTTGTTCTGGAAAACAAGACAAAAATACAGATTTTTTGTATTTCATTCGACTGAGGAACAGACGCTATTCACCGAAACTGTCCTCTATTGCAGCTCTCAAATATCATTCTACATAAAGCTATTGTATGCACTATACTTCTACGATTAGTTTAAGGAGCATTATGGTGTTTTTTGGTCCATTTTGGAGTTTGTGACGAGGTCATGATATAATTGTGTAGAAAAGACCCGCATGAAGCGTCTTCCACTTTTCAGTTTCACAGAAGAAAGAAAAAGATTTGGAGCATCATTAGGGTGAGTACATGATGACAATAATTATATTTAGGTGAACTCCAGCACTAACAGCAACCAAACTTACTCAGCCAAGTTCTTGACAGACGCCTCGGTGTCGTCTGTGATGCGATAGTACGGCCCTTGCTTCTTATAAAGCACTAAGTATGTCTTCTGTCCTTTACTGAAGCCGGCGTGCATCGTGCAGCTGCTGCTGGTGCTCTGGAACTGCATCGCCTCTCTCGGGTAGAGAAGAATCGCATAGGACTTCGTCTCCAGAGAAGCGATGACCAGCTGAAACGTATGTCGCTATAAGGATAAAGAATATGATTTATTAACTCTTTGAGTGTATTTGTGCACGATCAGTTAAATCCATTACTCTTATAATTCACACATGCAGCAATCTGCAATGACACAGCCATTGGAAGTCATTCACCTTCAGTGAAAGTCGGTGATTTTATTGAAAAACGTATATTATTTCAGTTAGTTGCCGAAGCAACATTTCTCCTTTTTGTGTAGTTCAAGTTAAAATATTAAAATTACCAAAACTAAAACTGACATAAATATTAATAAAACTATTCAGACATAATGACTAAATGACTAAAACTAAAATATAAAATTAAAATAGTAATAACATATTCAAATTATATTAATTAAATTAAATAAATGTAAAAAATTTTTTTTAAATATTAATTATACTAAAATAACACTGGATTTTTCCCCACTTGTTTTTAACTCTTTTATATTTAAAATAAGTGCAAAGATCTGCAGTGTAAAATATTTAAAATAAAAAAAGATTTTAAACCTTGAAACGCGACAAATTGACTAAAACTTTAATAAAAATGAAAACAATATAAAAGACCAATTCCAAATATTAATAAAAACTGTAATAGTATATTAATTACACTAAAATAACTGGATTTTTTCACTTGTTTTTAACTAAATTTTATATTTAAAAGAAGTAAAAAAAAGTCTTGCAGAGCAAAATACATTATATTAATATATTCAAAATACAACCTATATGAAGTCTTAAATCTTATGCAATTATACTTTAATTAAACAAGTTAAAGCTAATTAAACTTGCAATTTGTAAATATTTTAAAATAACTCAAAAAAATTATTTTTAGGAATATGAATTTTGCAGTACAAGTGAGTAGGATGCATGCATTATTAATAGTGATGCATTTTTTTTAGGTCCAGAACATACACAGATTTGCATTACCAATAAAGCAAGGCAACCAGCAGTAGAAAAGACCAACAATACATCAATGAAAAATGCATGTTAAAAATGGCTGTATGTGTGAACGGCCCACAAGTAAACTGAACCTCACTCTTCCGGTGGGCTCCAGTCCATCTCCTCTGCTCTCGGCCCGATGGGACGCCACATCCACCCATGTGACCACCACAGCGCTGATGGGGTTCACCACGTCATCCTCAGGGAAGGCTCTGTTGATGTGATCGGCCGCCTGCCGTAGAAGAGCCGGACTGGAGTCCTGGCGGAAGAACACCTTTCCTACTCCGTCGCTGGTGTCCAGGTCGCCCTGCAGAGCAGCGATCATCCCAAAAGCAGCCGGCATGTTACCCAGATACTCGGATTCTCCTGCTGGCTTCTCCAGAGCAACAAAGCCATTGGTGTTGATCTAAATGTGAGAGACAGAAGAGATAGAAGCAGATGCTGGCAACGGAAAACCATAGCCATAACAAAAACACTACAACATAATTATTTTTAATGACGTTCAGTTTGGTTAATGATTAAATCTACAGCACCACTGCATGTGAAATTGTGTTTTATCTGAATTATGAGTTAACAGTCTGAATGTTATGAGAGAAAGAATGGATGCTGAAACATAATACAATGGCATCTTTCAAATTGCATTGTCAGACGCCTAACAACAAACATACACAGCGTGATCAGTGTAGTCTGATTCACAAACAAATGACTTATTTTTAATGACGTTCAGTTTGGTTAATGATTAAATCTACAGCACCACTGCATGTGAAATTGTGTTTTATCTGAATTGAATCTGAATGTTATGAGAGAAAGAATGGATGCTGAAACATAACACAATGGCATCTTTCAATTGCATTGTCTTGCTGGTTGCACGCAACAACAAACATACAGTCTTGTGAACAAGTTCTTCTTGATAAATCGGTTTTGAAGACTCAAGTCATCATTTGGATCAGTCAATTGGACCTGTTGTTAGGTTACTCAGTTATAATAAAGCAATTCATTGACTACTTAAAACATTATAGTACTGTACAAAATGTGTCTAAAATATAGTAAGTGCCCACTTGCCAATTATTTAGGCAGGAGAGCACTTAAAAATCAAGGAAACAGAATCGTGAAGTGGAATCAGAATCTGAAATCACTGAATTCCTTATGATCTCTATAGTTGACTGTCTAGAAAAATGGGGGGAAATGATAGGAATTAAGTATATTAAAAAAATAATAATAAAAAAAATACAAAAATAAATAAAATTAAATTAAATAAAATTAAATTAAATTAAATTAAATTAAATTAAATTAAAGTTTTAATTTGAATGACTTATTTGATTGAAAAACTTAATGAAAATAAGAAATGTTGCCTTGGCAAATTACTGAAATAAAATACCTAAACTGAAATAAAAAATAAAACAAATAACTATAAAGACATATAAATATAAATGGATATAAAACTACTAAATGCCAAAAACACACAGCAAAATGATTACAACTTTAACTAAAACATAAAATTTTTTAATAAAAACTATTATATTAATTATATAAAATAAAAATAACTAAAATAACACTGGATTTTTTTCCCCCCACTTGTTTATTATCTCTTTATATTTCAAATCAAATTAAATAAAACAAAATTAAATAAAATAAACAAATCAAATTAAATAAAAATAAATGCACATTAGAAAAGAGCTACATTAGTTCCCTTCTTACTGAAACCTTTATATAAAAACAGAGTAAATACTCTTGAAATGTGCACTGAAACCAACAGAAACTGAGTTGGGAGTTTGTGATGGTTTAGGGAATAAAGTCCATTGCCAAACACCTACATATGTACACACAAGTGTAAAATCACAGAAACTATCTTAAAAACTAAAAACAATACTGGTCAAAACTCTGAACTTGCAAGGCAATACGAATGACAGCAAAACATTTTCATCTGATGACTGTGACTTATTTTGTAGATAACAAGATAATAAAGAGGACGAAGCAACAAAGTTTCCATGTGGAGTCCTGGAAATCTCTGCATACAGCAGAATGAGCAATAACTATAGTCTTTTTAGCATAGCCAAAATGAAATCAGACAACCTGATCTCTGTCTTATACTTGACCAGATTCACTGATCCTGTATTATGGCTGGAGCGTGTCGTTTCTGTGCTGCAAAGTCACCCAAGAGAATTGCAAAAATAATGACTGTTTTCAAAGAGGTTTCCGTGTGGCTCATCCTGGTATTGTTCACCTATTGTTTCATAAATACTGTGTACGTCAATATATGGTCACATGCTGTAAGTTGCTTTTGATAAAGTGCCTGCTAAATGCATTGACTCAATTTGCACATGTTACTGCACTATTGTTTTTTTTTGCACATAAGTTAATACTGTACATTCGCATATGTAGATACCATATACATAGTCTATAGTTCTATTTTCACATTCTATATTTCTACTCTATACTCGCATATATAGATACACATAGTCTATATTTCTATTTTTTTCATAGTCTATATTCCTACTACTGCAGCATAGTTTATGTTTCTTACATTGTATGTATGTATGTGTGTATAGTTTGTGTATGTGTGTGTATAGCATTGCACTGTCTTGGCATTCATTGTGGACAGCAAAGTAAGAATTTCATTGCTCAGGGAAACTTGTTTTCCTCACTGGGCATATGACAATAAACGCTTTGAATCCCTGAATTGATGTAAATACTGTATAGTAAGGATTTACAGGCATATAGACATCAGCATCAAAACTCCTCTGCCAATATGGTTTAATTACAGTCATCTTTGTACATTCAAACAAGTACCATAGCAGATGATTAAAACTGAACAGCTGCAAAATGGACTTTTTAAAACAGATTTAACATGAATACAGTTTAGTGAAGAATGAATGAAGAAATGTTTCAGTGGTTTAATAAGGAATGTCATGCACATTGTTGAGCGTTTGTACAATGACTGTTCAGCACTTCACTAAAACAGATGTGCACGCTTAGACTACATTTCCAGATGTTTTTCAAACGCTACAACACACGCACTTTGTATTCAGCTGGAGATCCTATAAATCCTGATGAAGGAAAGTTTCATTCCTTCTTGTGACTTTGTCATTCATTCAGTCTGCTCTCAAACACTGGAGTTATTTCTGCTTTACAAAACAACAACAAAACATCAGGTACTCAAAGATACAGCCATGAATTCTGCTCAAATATCCATGGTAAGAACCACAACAGCTCGAAAAAGGAAAAGGAAATTGGCAAAGGAGAGCTGTGGGAAAGGAAGCATTCACGGGATTGTAATTATGAATGTTTTTGTTAGTCGAGTGAGTCCTCTGAGAAAATCCTACATACAGATGCAGAAGTCCTACAAACACATTGTTGTGTCTGGGTCAATCTGACCCATGTTTGATTAACTGGTTAAACTATTAATTTCTTCTTAAAATTGGGTGACTTTTTCTCATGCATGCAAAGTTTAGACACAGATATTTTTAGAAAGGCTGTACAGAAATTATGACCTCAAATTGAACCCCATTGGTGTCCATGCAATTTGGCAATTTTGATAAACACTAAAGAATGAGGTAAAAAAAAAAAAAAGAAAACCTTTATAGTAACTTGTCAAACACTAAAATATGAAACACATGAGAAATATAAGACTCAAAGTTTACTCAAAACTAAGACTTGTTTTCTGAATCATCCACTGGAAAACTACTGTTTCTTCATCTAGTTGAGTTTCACAGCCTAAAATTCGGCCAAATGTTGTTTTTTCCATTGCTTTTTTGGATCTAAATAATTAGACTGTTTCAGCACTGAAAATAAATGTGAGAAACCCATTTCACCCTCATATATACAGTATATATATATATATATTAGTGCTGTCAGACGATTAAATAAAAGTTTTTGTGTGTGTATACTGTGTATATTTATTATGTATATATAAATACAAACACATGCATGTATATATTTATGAAAAATATGTTATATTTATATATTAAATATATTTATATATAATATAAAATATAAGAATCTGAATATATAAATGCATAAACATGTAAATATTTTCAAAATACATACTGTATCTGTGTGTATTTATATATACATAATAAATATGTGTGTATATATATATATACACACACACACACACACACACACATATGTACTGTATATGTATATAAACAACATTTATGTATATGTGTATATATATATATATATATATAACCCTGGACCACAAAACGAGTCATAAGTAGCACGGTTATATTAGTAGCAATAGCCAAACATACATTGTATGGGTCAAAATTATCGATGCTTTTTTTAATGCCAAAAATCAATTCATGTTCCATGAAGATATTTTGTAAATTTCCTACTGTAAATATATCAAAATTGAATTTTTGATTAGTAATATACACTGCTAAGAACTTCATTTGGACAACTTTAAAGGCGATTTTCTCAATATTTTGA
>NW_015638936.1:814776-841970 GCF_001515625.1 Sinocyclocheilus rhinocerous | reverse complement strand
TATATATATATATATATATAACCCTGGACCACAAAACGAGTCATAAGTAGCACGGTTATATTAGTAGCAATAGCCAAACATACATTGTATGGGTCAAAATTATCGATGCTTTTTTTAATGCCAAAAATCAATTCATGTTCCATGAAGATATTTTGTAAATTTCCTACCGTAAATATATCAAAATTGAATTTTTGATCAGTAATATGCATTGCTAAGAACTTCATTTGGACAACTTTGAAGGTGACACATCAATGGAACGCTTATTTATTCAGCTTTCAGATGATGTATATATAAATCTCAATTTTAAAAAATTGACCCTTATGACTGGTTTTTGTGGTCCAGGGTCTCACACACACACATATATATATATAACACAACAAAAACACAATAATAATGGAATTATTTAATTTCTCACATATTCATTAATAATAACTATAGGCTACAGGTTTTCTGTTTTAACACAAAACTTTAGATATGATTTTTGCCAATTTGATGGGGGTTTTTTTTTGCATGGAAACCAAAATAGTACATAAATAGTACTGGATTTCGAAACAACAGGAAGGTTAGATCATCTGAACAGTCCAGGATCTGATTCACCCAATCAATACGCACTTAAGCAGGAATGTATCTGCAGTATTTCACGACAGGAGTCACTCACAGTCAACATGAACGCAAAACTGAAGCGATTTACCTCTGCGATAAACATTCCTGCTCTAATTGTTAATGATTCATCAGAACAATCAATCAAGCACTCACTTCTCCATGAATAAAATCAAGTTCTGCCCTACATTTCTTTTCACCAAGAATATATTGTAAACCAAAAATGAAATGGATCCATATATATATTGATATCCATCATATGATATATCTAAACTAATGTTTTGCATAAAATGCCAAAACATTACACTGCATTTACTGTATTGAATCATTCTGCTATAACCAGCTCATCATGAGTTTATTTGACAATAAACCAACTCTCTGAAGTATTCAAACCTAAATAACAATGCTGTTTCAAAACCTCT
This sequence comes from Sinocyclocheilus rhinocerous, assembly GCF_001515625.1. Lineage (NCBI taxonomy): Eukaryota > Metazoa > Chordata > Actinopteri > Cypriniformes > Cyprinidae > Sinocyclocheilus > Sinocyclocheilus rhinocerous. Next base: position 840,948 of record NW_015638936.1, on the reverse strand, counting down.
TCAAACTATCTGTTACTCAATTAGCACTGAGTCACAGCATTTCTATTTTAAGACAGTATAATGAGCTGTTTTGTCTGTTAACAGACAAATGTGCTGCTGTAGTTACAAGTCAATCAGATGGGCGAGAAAACACAGCAAAAACAAACCGCAAAGCGTTAGCATTATGAATATTATTAATCTTTTATTGCTGTTTACTGTAGAAAACACTCACTGACAGAGACTAATTTCGTTTTAGAAATGTTGGCGTTGGGCAGGTGTTGGGAATTTCAGCTGTGAATCTTATTTAGACTCAACAGGTTTCAGTAATTCACCCTAAACATACAAACATATTTGATAAATGCTATAAAATGCTATAAGACCCAGCTAACAAAAATGAAAATGTTATTTCAAACTTCCTTCATTCAAAAATTGCAGTTTTTAAGTTTTAAGTTTTCTTGGTTATGTTAACATTGGAAGAAAACATTAACGGAATGTTCAATTTTATCATTTTGCAAACATTATGGGAACGTTACTTCGGAATGTTTTCTGAACGTTCTAAAACAAGTAGTAGCGTTTAAAAAACAGACTAACGTCCAACTAAAATATTTCAGAAAAACGTTCCACGAATGATGTACAAATTGTGCTAATGTCTCGATAATGTTATTAAAGACCAGATAATTTTGAACGAATGTCCTATTAACGTTACTGGAAGAATGTGTCATCATAACTTTGAGAGAACTTTGCCAGAACGTTCTGAGAACAGTCCCTGTTAGCACGGAATACTGTATGTACTTCATAAATACTACTATGAACTAATATATTTGAATTAATTTGTAGCACTGCCGACCGTTGGCATTACTGGGTTGACCTGCTAAAAATGATTTCAAAGTGTAACTATACTGATTTAATAGATAGATATAGCTTATACCTAAAAAATATTTTTAAATCACATCACTATTCTGGACATGTACCATGGTAATTTGCCCTCGAAGTGGGGTAAATAGTACCAGTGCATGAATATGGCAATTATTTTTTATCATTGTTTATATCAAAGTATGTTTTACTAAAGTCATCATATTACGGAAGTGAATGTATCGCAGTATTGTATATCATCAGTGTTACTTTGTAAATGTAATAGGTTACAAATTACAAGTTACCTTATTTAAAATGTAATAAGTAACTATTTCAATTACTTTATTAAAGTAATGTAACTGATTACATTTGATTGCTTTTCTACATTTCTAACAAATGTTTTCACCTGAGTCAACCTTACAGTAGGCTACTCAACACTGATTACATCACTTGAATTAGGACTATAATAATTGAATTTTAAAGCACAGCCACCTTTAAGACTTTAGCACCTCTTTTTACTTTGAGATAATTCTGAGGTAAATACAGATTTAAAACCATAACAAGAAATAGTTTAATAGCCATGATTCTGTTTTTGAAATCAAATCTTTGCATAGCTATGAGAGGAAACACTGGCATCTAAAAAAACAACAACTGTTAATCTTAAAAATAAAGCATAAACCCAAACAGAAAATAAAACACCTATCGAATAAGTTTGTGTCCTAAACTCCTGAAACATTGCTGTCTCATATTTTAGAGCAGTCGGTGCAATTTGGGAAAGATATCAATCAAATCTATATGTGTGTGAAAATATTCAGATGTTACACATTTTCATAAGTAACTGCAATTTAATTCCACATTTTTTTCTCAGTAACTGTAACAGATTAGTTACGTTTATTCCGTTACATGTAACTAGTAACTCCCCAACACTGTAGCCTAGGCTATATATCATTCATAGCTCACACTCACGTAAATCTGGTTGAACTGTGCGTCGTAAAACGTGACTTGCTTCTCCAGCGTGATCTCCTGAGTCTCGTCATTGCCTTCATCAAGAGACTGGTCGCCTGCGCTTCTCCCGAATGGAAAAAGTTCTTGTCGTGTTATCCCGCTGACACACACTGACAATCCCAATAATAAGATCCACACTGGCCATCTCTGCCCCTGCCGACCCATTTCCAGTCCCGAACCGAAGCTGAAGCTGCCTGAGACTCACTGACTGACTGACTGAGGTGACAGCCCGTTTTAACCTGCAGCGCGATCTAGGACCCTATTTTTTTGTGACAGCGCCATCTAGCCAATTCTATTCCAACAGAAGAGACCTGATTCAAACAAAATTCAAACATCAAACAAACAGATGCAACGACTACACTGTAAAAAAGGGTTTAAGGATTTAACTTAAATTTACAATTAAAATTAAAAATGTTAATAAACCAACCTATTGAAGTTCTGAAATCTGTTTTGTACCGGGTACACTGATAATCATCAAAATCAGGTGGTGATGAGAAAGTCACCTAATGAACCAAAGCTCACCACAAGCAGCTTTTCCACAAGCTGAAAAGGCCAATAGACAGACAGACAGACAGATAGATAGATAGATAGATAGATAGACATAGACAGACAGACAGACAGACAGACAGACAGACAGACAGACAGACAGACAGACAGACAGACAGACAGACAGATAGACATTCAGACAGACAGACAGACAGACAGACAGACAGATAGATAGATAGATAGATAGACAGACAGACAGACAGACAGACAGATAGATAGATAGATAGGCGCTGATTTATGTTTCTGCCAGTGGGTGCTCAGCCTCCATAACATCTTTTTGGAACAAAAATGCTACTTCACTGTTAAACTAAATCTATAACATTTGTTGTGAATAAAGTAAAATGAAAAGTTGCGATCGCGGTTTTAAATTTAGATCTGCTCATATTGCATCAGATTTCTTTTTACGCTTTTTATTTACAGCGTTGCGCATTATAACCAATCACACACGATTCTGTTGAGCTTACGAACACAGTGGCCAATCAGAGGTGTTCAGATGAGTCATCGCTGAAACCCAGAGAGTTGTGAGTGCAGGCAATGGCAGACTCAAATCTGCACTCTCGCTAATTTTCTCAACATAAACAAGTGCAGATGCAGTTACATTTACATTTATTCATTTGGCAGACGTTTTTATCCAAAACGATAAAAGTGTACGAACGATGTAAGCAAGAGATTAATTTCACAATGCAGACAGCTATTTAATTTATTTAATTATTTTTAAAAAAATTTTTTTTTTTGAGAAAAATTCGTAAAAAATTCTAATTAGTGCTTGAAAGAAAATCATACAGGTTTGAAAAGACACAATTTTACTTTCATTACATCACCAAAAATATATGGCTGATTGAGAATGGCTGCTGATGATACTTAATAGTTTACATGTAGCTTCTGGTCAGACAGCCTAATTAATGCTCAGGACAGAAGTGTTCACTGCATCATCAGCGCTTGTCCTTTTGATAGTATAATAACTGATCACCATCCAAAAGACCATCAGAGCATGACCTTTTTGGCACAATGTCTTTCCCTTTGAAGCTGCACAATAACTGGCAATAATATCCTGAGTTAATTGTACTGTGTACAAATGAACAGTGACATGAGAAGAATGTGAGATTACAGTGGATAGGCTACATATGAATGCAAACTAACTGGATTGGATGGTTACTTTAGTTAATTAGGGGTTAGAGGTTAGTACTGTAGTCTGTAGTCTAGAGGTGTCTGTGGTGCTGTAATATTGAATAACAGCGCCATCTACTGCTCAATCACATCTCTACAACAAATCCCAACTCACGCGAGAATGCATTTTTGAAATTTAAAGAGTTTAAATTGAGGTCGCAGACATAACGCAGAAATGCATTATTTTTAAATAAAATGGAATGAAATTCATATAACTTAGATTTTTCTCTATGAATTGCATTTATCAATCATTTGTGCTATTTGCAGAAACTTTAAATTATAATGTTCAGTGTCTGAAGTGCCAGTTTGTATTTAATGAAATTTGCATTTATTTTAAACATATTTAACTATATACTTAAATGTTAGACCATGATGGAAGAATGCATAATTTCCCAGAATGCTCTATTGTCCATTATAAATCTTCTAAGTGGAGCCAAACAACATGAAGTGAGTTTTCCAGGTGGAAACCTTGAACAAAACAGCTCTGGAACAGTTTAGTTGTTATGTTGAACTAATGAAATTTCTTTGTTGAATGATTGTGCTGAACATCTTTAATTCCTCTTCCCGTCATTCCAATTCAACTTCCTGTCTTGTGGCCTGAATTGAAAGGGAGCCAGTTTTTATTAGATTTTTTTTTTCTCAATCCTGCTACATGAACTTGCAAAGCAACATATTCGTGGCTTTAATTCAAATAATAAGGCAAGAATATAGTGAAATATATGTCACTTTCAGCCTTTCCAAACCTGTATGATTTTCTTGTGAATTTATGAAGAATTTCTGATCTTTAGAAATTTCAGAAGGGCTGTTGAGCTCCAAAAAACACAAAAAACACCATGAACGTTTCATTATAGTAGTTCATAAAGTACCACAGTACTTCTTCACAAATCACAAAGAATATGTCTGGGACTGTAGTCTGTAGTCTAGAGGTGTCTGTGGTGCTGTAATATTGAATAATAGCGCCATCTACTGCTCAATCACATCTCTACAACAAATCCCAACGAATGAAAACAATTCTGCAAAGAAGAGTGGGCCAAAATTCCTGTGAAAGACTCATTGCCATTTATCACAAACACTTGATTGCAGTTGTTGCTGCAAAGGGTGGCACAACCAGTTATTATATTTAGGGGGCAATTACTTTTTCACGTAGTGCCAGGCAGGTTTGGACAGCTTTTTTCCCTCAATAAATGAAATCATAATTTAAAAACTGCAGTTTATATTTACTCAGGTTATCTTTGTGTAATATTAAAATTTGTTTGATTATCTGAATCTTTTAAGTGTGACAAATATGCAAACAATTAAAAAAACAGGACTTTTTCACACCACTGTAGTTATAAACGGAGACACATGAAATATGAAAAGATACATTTAATTCCCTAATAACCAGATCAAATGACCTTTATTGCACTGTTGATTGATTTGTCTCCCAGCTGTCCTTTGCTGCCCTCGATGACAGCTTGACCTCTGACCTCTAGGCCAAGCTGCATTCATCACTGAATTTCTGACCTGTGAATGAGAACCTAGGCTTCATCAGCAATAATTCAGTCCCAGTCCCAGACACAGAGAGGTTCTCATGGCTAGAGGAGCGTGGTAAAACCACAGGTTAGTCAAACAGAAACAAATGCTTAAAAGCTATAACCCCTTCAGAGCAGAGATTTCATCCGGCTGTAATGAGCTTATAGTAATAACTGGACTGGCTAACACAAGTCTGAAGTCAAAAAAGAGCCAACACAGACTGAATATTAATTAGTTTCCTTATACTCTAAAAAATGCTGGGTTGTTTCAACCCAACTTTGGGGCATATGTAAATGAATCATACGCGTGGGAGTACAGCGCGAGCAAAAAAAGAGAAGTGAAATCATTGACTGCGGTCTGAAGCATTGACACTACACTATAAAAACACTACAGGAAAAAACTGTGAATTATTTACTGTAAATCACCATATCTACCATACAATAATCAACTGATTTATAATTAACACGACAATGCATGTTATTTTAAATGCACAACAAGTGTCCACATACTTTTGTCATTTAGTGCACGGTACTTTATATATGCTTAAGAACTGTAAATTGTGCATTTTTGGAATAAACGAGTGCAAGTTTTTATTGTAGAGTGAACTGGATTTTTTTAGTCTAGTTTTATTCAAGCTTTCTCTCACACTAATGTCATTTGTAAAGGCCAGATCAGGTTGAAATAGCTCAGTAAAAAATGAAGGAAAGTAAATTTGAAAAAAAAATAAAAATAAATAAAATTAGTATATAAATTATATTAACTCCTGATTAAAAAAATAAATAATAATAATAAGATTTGGATCCCACTAAAGGAAACAAAAAAACCTGCAAATGTCCCTGGTTTACATGGAATTTGTTTTTTTTAATTAAATAAAAAAATAAAAAATTCTATTTTAGCAAAAGGATTTATGCAATATTTATACAATAACTTATACAGTACTCTTAATGACTTGGATCCAACTGAAGGAAAATACAATCAAATTAATGAAATATGTAAATGAATGTAAATATAAAAAATGTAAATGAAAATGCAAAAAAAAGTGAAAAAAGTGAAGAAAACAAATGCACTTGCCCCTTGTTTATATATACAATGGAAAAAGAAAGGAATGAAACTGTATCCATACAGTATAATACAGTATAAAGTTACCTGTAACCTGTGTTTCATTATGTAAAGCAAATAAACTGCTCTACTGAATCTTCAAGCTACACTCTTAAAAATAAAGGTGCTTCACGATGCCATAGAAGAACCTTTTTTGTCTAAATGGTTCCATAAAGAACCTTCAACATCTGAAGAACCTTTCCGTTTCACAAAAGGTTCTTTGCTTTGCGAAAGAAGGTTCTTCAGATTATAAAAAGGTAAGAAAGAACCTTTGAAAAAATGGTTCTTCTATGGCATCGCTGTGAAGAACCTTTGAAGCACCTTCATTTTTAAGAGTGTAACCTGTAAAAATTCAGATTTGGTGCTACTCAAAGGGAAAAATGTTGGTTTATGGACATTAAAAAAGAAAGAAATTAAAATTAAAATTGTCCCTGGTATATAAAGTATAAAGTTGCTTATATAAAGATGTACCCTGTGTTTCATTCTATAAAAGCAACTCTGTAAACAGCCATATATTGTGCAGAGAACGCAGCATAAGCATCCCGTGGGAGTCTGCCAGCGCTGGGAAGCTGAGCGCAGGGTTAAAGGTACAGTAAAGCACGTCAACACAGCGTCAGAGGGGCTGTCCTTCCTCCTCCTCCTCCCTCCGCTTTCACTGCCCGCTGCACAATGCTCTTTCTTTTCCTCTTTCTCCCTCATTTCCTTCCCCTAAACCCTCGGCTGCTCTCAGAGGCTCGTTTCCTCCAGCAGAATCAGGGCTGTGGTGATTTTAAGACGTGAAGGAGGAGCTGCAGAAGCCGCTGGAGGAGGAAAGGCCCCTTCTAGACTTGCTTCTCCAGGCAGCAGAGCCATGGAGAGCGACTCGCTCCCTCCTCCGCCGACCTTCAGCCCGGCCGTGCCTCCCTTCGTCGAGCAGCAGCTCATTTGCATTTAAAGAGACAGGCCCGAAAAACAGCGCGTTTCTGCTTCCACTCAAAATAGGCATTTTCAAAATTATATAATAAATGATCTGTTGAGGATTTTGAGCTGAAATTTCACAGACACATTCTGGGGACACCAGAGACTTATATTACATATTGTAAAAAAGGGGCATAATATGTCTCCTTTAAGAATTTTAACATCCATGGAGTGGAATAATCCCTGTTCAAAAACAGTATATTTTCTTCACTCTAAAATGAATTGGATGGTGTTTTGTACCAGAATTGAATCAGGTCTCGTCTTTTCTGTCCAGGGAACATCCGTGTGTCAGGTGACTATAATCGGAGCGACGGTGATCTTGCTGTACTTGTCCCGTGCGTGTTACAACCTAGTGGTGCTGGCACTGGCAAAAATCAAGAGCATCAACTCATTCGACTACGACTGGTACAACGTATCAGACCAGGTATGTTCAATGCAATTGTTTTGATAGAGGGAACGCAATACATGTTCAGTTTCAACATTATTTGTTCTTCAAACATTCCTCTTTAAAATAAAAAAAGGTATCATCTATATGCAAAAGTTTTTGACCACTGAAAATGTGCACAATTTACTCCTGAGATCAACATATCTCTGGATTTGAACCATATAAGGCCTTATAAATGAAGAGACTAAAAGAAAAGTTTTGTCAAAAACCAGTACCTAAAAGGATATTAAGATTAAGATAACTTCTTGAGTTACAGGTATGCAAACTTTGTGGAAAAAACAGTCACCATAGGCATATAATTCAACATAGATTGCTAAAATCAACAGATTTCGTGCGTTAAAATAACAATGATGCTGCCATCTTTATAAAGTCACTTTACCCTCCAGTAATTTGGCTCTAAATTGTCAAATTTGGTCATTTCTGGTCACCTTCTCTACAAAATAGTGGCTTATTCAGTAAATATTAATCCATGGCATTTAATATTTTGGCTTTCATTCCTATTCATATTTGCCTTTCTTCAGAAAAATATGAACAAAATCAAAAATTTGAGTTTGGGAAGTTTCTGGAATTTGGTTGATTTGACAGAATGAGCCTTTTAGTATTTTTAGTATGTCTTGATGAATTTGGCCATTTTGCTGATTTTTGCAACCACTGAAATTGTTTTTTCTCCAGGCAGATCTGAAGTCGACGTTGGGCGACGCTGGATATGTGGTTTTTGGGGTGATCCTGTTTGTTTGGGAGCTGCTGCCCACTTCACTGGTGGTCTTCTTTTTCAGAGTCCGTAAGCCAGCTCAGGATCGAGTATGAGATTTATCATCTTTTAATGCACTTCCCAGTTCTTAACATACAATATTCAAATTACCATTCAAAAGTTTGGGGTCAATAAAAAAGTAATATTTTTATTCATCAAGGATGCATTTAATCAAAAGTGACAGTAAAGATAATCTTACAAAAGAAAGATTTCTAAGGATCATGTGCCACTGAAGACTGGAGTAATGATGCTGAAAATTCAGCCTTGCAACCAAAGGAATAAATTACATTTTAACAGATATTCACAAAGAAAACAGCGATTTTAAATTGTAAAAATATGTCACTATTTTTATTGTATTTTCGATCAAACAAATGCAGCCTTGGTGCGCAGAAGAGACTAATTTCATAAACATTAAGCACAAAAAATCATACCGACCCCAAACTTTTGAACGGTACATAATACATAATATCAACAATATAATGCTGAAGACTCTCTCTTTGGCTTGTAGAGTGTGTCAGTGATCCCTGGCCACATGTTCTCATCTAGAGCTTATTTCTTTGACAACCCGCGGCGTTACGACAGCGATGATGATCTCGCGTGGAGTATCATCCCACACACTACACTATAAAAACACTACAGGAAAAAACTGTGAATTATTTACTGTAAATCACCATATCTACCATACAATAATCAACTGATTTATAATTAACACGACAATGCATGTTATTTTAAATGCACAACAAGTGTCCACATACATTTTGTCATTTAGTGCACGGTACTTTATATATGCTTAAGAACTGTAAATTGTGGATTCCATTTTTGGAATAAACGAGTTCAAGTTTTTATTGTAGAGTGAACTGGATTTTTTTAGTCTAGCTTTATTCAAGCTTTCTCTCACACTAATGTCATTTGTAAAGGCCAGATCAGGTTGAAATAGCTCAGTAAGGTAACTTTTACAGTATATGACACTCTTTAGTCCCCCAAATGTGCCTGAATCAGATCTTATGTAATATTTCTGAACATGCTGATACTGTTCAGTGCAATGTTTCAGATGGAGATGAGCAGTAAAGCACTTGCTTTACAACTTGCTTGTTTCTGTTTTGACCAACATGCTTTGACAAAGGAACTGGTGACTTTTATGATCCTGCAGTAAGGTAACTTTTACAGTATATGACACTCTTTAGTCCCCCAAATGTGCCTGAATCAGATCTTATGTAATATTTCTGAACATGCTGATACTGTATGTCAGTGCAGTTAAGCACTTGCTTTACAACTTGCTTGTTTCTGTTAAAACTTTTGAACGGTACATAATACATAATATCAACAATATAATGCTGAAGACTCTCTCTTTGGCTTGTAGAGTGTGTCAGTGATCCCTGGCCACATGTTCTCATCTAGAGCTTATTTCTTTGACAACCCGCGGCGTTACGACAGCGATGATGATCTCGCGTGGAGTATCATCCCACAAAACATTCAAGCCAGGTACGACAGTCAAGTTTGGCATTCAGTCTTAAATGATTGAATCACCATATATAATAATCTACTCCATGCCTTCTCTCGTCTTGATGGATAGTTTAGAGGTTTTTATCCAGTAAAAGCTCTAAAAGTGTAATTGTTTAAACGTCCAGCTTCAGCTGGTGCTTCACTGTCAAATCTTTACTGATTTTAGTCACGTAAATGTAAGAATAACTAGTAATATTTCCAGATGAACGAACACTCAGTGGACTGAAGCAACTTATTTTAACTTGATTATTTAGTGTATGTTAAGGAGCCCGCACATGGCGTGCAGGAAAAAAATAGTAGGCTAAATTGTGTGCACGATTTACCACTTCGTTCCCTCGATTTATAAATTGTGCACATGATTTATAAATCGAGGGAACTAATTAGTAAACTATGGAGATGAGCAGTAAAGCACTTGCTTTACAACTTGCTTGTTTCTGTTTTGACCAACATGCTTTGACAAAGGAACTGGTGACTTTTATGATCCTGAATGTGTCATTCTCTGTTTAATAAGTCATGAGCTTAACAGCTTTATGCATGCAGTATTTACACTAACTTACGGCTTGTTTTCTGGTACAGGTCATTTTCAAGGCGAAGTCTAAATATTCACCAGAACTTCAGAAGTACAGGTGAATATATGGATCCAAAAACTCTCATCTGAAGCTTATGTATTTGTACTTTTAAAAAATACGTTTTGTTTATAATTTTTAAGTTTTTTTTTTTAAATAATTTTTCCAAAACTTTGGAATAATGTACCTCAAAACGTTTTTCCAATGTTTTGTTTTTACTTCTGTATTCTTTGTTTTTGCTTAGACTATGGATTAGTTTTTTTTTATTATGTATTTTGTATTTGTTAAGCGACCTTGAGGTCCTGAAAGCAGCTATATAAAATAAACGATTATTATTATTTATTTATTTATATTAATGTTATCTGATTATTAAAATCATGTGGAAAAAATAAACCATCGAAATTATATGCAAAAAGGCTAATAAAAATATTTTTAAAATAAATACTATAGTTTAAAACATTTTTATTAGCTTTTTATAATATACTAATATGCTTATGTGCTTTCATAATATAATATACATAATATATATAGATAAAGCAGAATAATATTATTTATGATATATATATATATATATATATTAAATAAGTATCACTGAGATATAATATAGTTATTATTAATATTTTAAATAAATTTTTATTTTTATATTTTCTGTTTTCAATTTAATTTAATGTCAAGTTTGTAACTTTGTTGTTTGTTTTGTCATTTTTAGTAGTTTTTCATATATATTTACTGTACTTATTAATATTTTATTTCAGTTTTAGTTTTTAGTTATTTTAGTATGTCATGTTGAACCAAATTAAAACAAGAAATGATTTGACTTTATTTCAGCTAATGTGTATTTTATTTCAAGTAATGCAAATGTTTATGGTTTTAACGACAGCTGCAGTTTTAGTTTTAGTGAACTACAATAAGCGTGCAGCATGCTGTAATAATGCGCTAGCTTCACTCTGTGGTGTCTCGTCAGGCTGCCGCTGTACCTGCTCTTCCTGTGCATCAGCATCATCTTCCTGCTGGTGAACCTGACCTGTGCTCTGCTGGTGAAGATGACGAAGGCCGACACAGAGACTGTAGTGCTGGTGCGCGTGGCCATCAACGACACTCTGTTCGTCCTCTGCGCCGTCTCACTCTCACTGTGTCTCTATAAGATCGCCAAGATGTCTTTGGCCAACATCTACCTGGAGTCCAAGGTAATGAAACACAAATACACAAAGAAAGCAGATGAAAGCTTGGGTTACACTGTACGGCAAGATTAAAGACAATATAAACATACTACAATATATACAGAAGAAGACAGGTGTGTGTGACTACGATCATTCATTCAGTTTAGATCGTAACTTCGGAGCGCAGATCACGAATCATTTGATCCAGATCGAGACTTCGAGAGTGTGTATCCCAAATCATTTGAATCAGAAAAAATGAATCATGGTTTTACTATAGCAAAAGTGTAGTAACCATGGTTTTTTGTGGTTAATTTTTGTAAGAGATGTGTTGCCAGGTTAAAAAAGTAATACAGGCTAAATTGTGTGCACGATTTACCACTTCGTTCCCTCGATTTATAAATTGTGCACATGATTTATAAATCGAGGGAACTAATTAGTAAACTGTGCACATGATTTATAAATCGAGAGAACGAATTAGTAAATTGTGCACACAATTTATTTTTTTTTTCTTGCATGTCTTGCTCCGTAGTATATAACACCAAACATCATCTTTTTAGAAAAAAAAAAAATGTGTTAAAATGTGAGTATCTAATATGATAAATCATATTGTTTGTTTGAGAAGCATTCAAAACTTAAAATATTTACTTTCCAATTGCATATTCTTGGTATTATTGTCAACAATTAATCTGTAGAAAAACTTCTGAAATTACATACCTCAGCTTTCAATTTTTCAATGGAAAGCTGCATCGCTCTAAATTAGACTGATGTAAGACCTGAATGTAAGATCTGACCAGAACTGTTTGAATAATTGCCTGTTGCTTTCGTTCACAGTCTTACGCCGGACAGTTATGATTGGGGTAGTCAAAACAACAGTTTCACTGCATACGTCGAAGCTGAAGAGTCTCATCTAGCGCCAGAGGAGTTGAATCCCTATTAGAACATTCCCAATGAGGAGTGGTATTATTTTGCACATTCCCCATCTCTGATGGGAAATATTACATACCACAGATGTCTTTACCAATATTTATTACGGTATTTCAATATAATACGACAGTGTGGCTCTGGAAGCAAAACCACCAATCAGTTTCTCCAAAAAGAAATAGATTCTTACCAATAATGTGAAATATTAATTTACAAGTAAATGTGATTTCTAATACACTATCCAGAGATTAATTAGAGAAATCACTGTTACAATGGAAACGGTTCCACTCAATCCCATGATTCATTGCAAATTAATTAATCGAGTCCACCTCCATATATTCTACATAGTAATACTTGTATATTTAAATATTTGCATTTATATTTAATATTTGCATTTTGTATTTAAATATATCTATAAATGACTAAGTCAATCATTTTATATTATACAGCTGTGCTTTTGATTTGATTATTTGCAATGCATCATGGGAAGAGTAGTTCATTGCCTCATTAAATAAATTGAGTATGATTTCTTGTACAAACACAAACTGAAATAACTCATTACAAGTATTACATCTTTTATTAGTTTTATATTGTATGGTTGTTTTTGATTTGATTATTTGCAGTGCCTCATGGGAAGAGTAGCGCATTGCCGCATTAAAGAAATTAAATATAATTTCATCTTCAAACACAAATTGAAATCCCTATGGAGAAAATGAATGGGGAAAATATTTCCAGAATCAGTGGCCGTTCGTTGTCGCGTTCATTTCTTTAAACTTGTAGGCCAGTAGTTCTCATTTCAGATGCACAAAAAAGCTATATTTCTGAGTTTGCACTGTCAATTATATACAGAAGAATATATATGAATTAATATATTAAGTATACTAGATAAGTATGCTAACATTCCACTGTGCGAAACATAGTTTTTGTTGCAATTTTTGTATTGCTGCTCCATAAACAAAATCATTATCTTCATTTCAGTTCTGTTCAGATTCGGACACAAACCTGTTTAACAAAACCAGATGAAGGAAATAATTCATTTCATATTTACTTGGCCTGAACTGTGAAAATGTTATTGACACTCTCCCATTGAAGATTTCTATTTTTGGAGACTTTTTTTTTTTATAGACAACTGCAATATAATGCATAAACAGAATGATCACTATAGACAAAACAAAAAATGTATATATTTTGAAATGTTGAGAAGTGAATGAAGGGGTTTGGTTTGTTGTCCACTGTTTTTTATAAATGCATTTTTAGTGTTTGACTGTACAGTTTGTAGCTTTTGCACTTTGTAAGACTTTGTTTTCTACATTAATAAAAGAAAAATTCTCTATATTAAAGACACTGAGATCACTTGTCTAGACATTAAACCAAATCAATAGCAGATTGACAAAAACTGTTTAGCTTTCCATCAGTGTCTCAGCAATAGATGCTCTGCAGTGAATGGGTGCCGTCAGAATGAGAGTCCAAACAGCTGATAAAAACATCACAATAATCCACAAGTAATCCACACCACTCCAGTCCAGCAGTTAACATCTGGAGAAGACAAAAGCTGAAACTAATCCAGCATTAAGACGTTTTAACTTCAAACTATTGCTTCCGGCTAAAATACAAGTCCATAATCCATAATAACGTTTCCTGGAAGTAACGGTTTGAAGTTAAAAACATCTTAATGCTGGATTAGTTTCAGCTTTTGTCTTCTCCAGATGTTAACTGCTGGACTGGAGTGGTGTGGATTACTTGTGGATTACTGTGATGTTTTTATCAGCTGTTTGGACTCTCATTCTGACGGCACCCATTCACTGCAGCGCATCCATTGCTGAGACACTGATGCAATGCTACATTTCTCCAAATCTGATGAAGAAACAAACTCATCCTAATCTTCGACGACTTGAGGGTGATTACAGTATTTTCATTTTTTGGTGAACTATTTCTTTAAGAAGCATGTGCTCTCTACTACAATAAACAGTAATGTTGTTCTTGCCTATAATATACTCATTCATATCTTTTTCTTTAGACACACACTGTAACTGCTCATCCATTATAAAAGAGTGTTGTTTTGCGTCTGCTCATGTCTAATGCCTCCATTCATTCAGACGTACAACAGAGCATTTGGGCTTATAGTGACGTGTGCAACCACAGCTAGCAAGTGTTACTCTGGTAAATTAAAGCTTCATACATAAACTCAAATCTGCAATAAGTAAATACTAGTGCTGTCAAACGATTAATCGTGATTAATCGCATCCAAAATAAAAGTTTTTGTTTACATAATATATGTGTGTGTACTGTGTATATTTATTATGTATATATAAATACACATACATGCATGTATATATTTCAGAAAATGTTTATATTTGTATATTAAATATATTTTTATATAATAGAAATTATATAAATATATACATGTATATACATGCACAATATATACTGTATGAGTGTGTATTTATATACATAATAAATATACACAGTACACACATATATATATTATGTAGACAAAAACTTTTATTTTGGATGTGTTTAATCATTTGACAGCACTAGTAAATACTATACAGTATTTCCAGGCAACCAATTTGGACAAATGGTGTTACAAGAGATATTTCTCATCGTTTGCTCACCTTCATGCTGTTCAAAATCCAAATGACTTTCTTTCTTTGGTGGAGCACAAAAGGACAAATTCTGACAAATGTTCATGCTGCTCTTTTCCATGAAAAGACAAAAAAAAAAAAACAGTTTGCAAAAAATTAAATGTGTAAGTGTTTATTTTTTACTTTTTTCTTTATCCATGCCTTTTAAATGTTTTATGTCATGTTGGAAATTTATGACACATTTCAGGGTTGTTAATATACTTAAATAGCATATTCGGCAGCTTAAAACGTGTTCACGTTTATATGCATGTTATACAACAAAACCTGGGCTGCGTTCAGCCCCGACAAAACGGTGCAAAAGGTTGTTTAAACGGAAACGGTGGTGTTGATATTTAGACAGACTTAAAGAAGTTCCAGATCTATACTTGTGCTCTTATTATTTCAGTTATTTTGCCTTTAATGTAAATAAACATGTGCAAACAATATACTTGCTCTTGTGAATTTATTAGGATGTTAATTACACTGTGCCAGCTGTCTCTTTAATACCGCGTGGTTTAGATACTGTACATGTTGCTGCTGATTGGGCTGACATGTTTGACACGCCCACCAAACAAGAGAAAACGCATCTCAAACCCCGTTGCACACCGTTTCCAGGAAACATGTCGTTCAAACCGGAAACCGTAGCAAAACGGTGCGCACCGGTTTGAGCTTGAACGTGCCCCTGGTCTCTTGCAGTAATGTTAAACACACAAAACGTATTTTTCCCCAAAACTGCTATTCTAAAACGTTCACATCAATAGTAGTAAGATATTTCAATTTGGTATTTACTATTATTTTAGCACTGGTAATGTCTTGACGATATAGGATAGGCATGAAAAAACAATATTTCCGAAATCAATCGATATTAATCAATTTGGGCCGTATAATAGATGCTATTGAAACCTCCTAGTTGACATCTTGCAATTACGGTAATTTTGACATGAATGACTAGATTGCATCATTGATTTCGTATAGATCTACCGAAAAATAACAATAAACTGACAAGCGATTGCTGACAAACCCGTCACAATTAAATCAGCGCGGAAACAGCGCCACCTAGCGAACCAGACGAGCAATTACATCCCATTGAGATGAGAGTGAAACAAACCATTTCAAACAATGTCAAAACATGCATGACATTTGCTTAGAAGCTTTCGTAGCTGAGATCATTATTGTTCAAATGCTTGTGTACAGGTTGTACGTGCAAATTAATATGCTTGTGTAATAGTTTGAGCAAGTACTTCATTATTTATGTGTAGAGGGATGTAAATAAAGAGCTAAAGTTACTTACATAAGAACACGAAACATTAATCTTGATATTTTCAATCAGAGTAGACTGCTTCGGAGTGAAACAACCCATCTACTAAAACAACATCACTAATACATACTGAGATTTACTTGCTTTTCCCTCCAAAATGATGTCACTTCCTGGAGGATGATGTCATTACGCAATTCATCTTTGAATTTACAAACAAACAAACCAACAAATTAATAAATAAATAGTAACACTGAGAACACAATAGAAAAAAGTATACAATGATTAGCAATGGAAACAATTTTTAAAAAATAGTTCAACATTTCAAATAAACAAACAAACACCTGGATTTTTTTTTTCAGATTTTATTAATAAACTGCCAATGTTTCATCTTACAAGGCAAAATGGTAACATCCTTCCAAATTAAAGCATTGAAATAAAATTCAAATATAATCTATGGTTGTTTTTTTGTCATTGTAATATATATAAAAAAAAAAAAGTAACAATTTCTTACAAATTGTGAGTTTATTATTTTATCCAACGTCAGAACACATGATGTTGATATTAATGACACATTTTCTTTTTTTATTCCACCCAGCATAAACAGTATATTTGTCAAGAAAAACGCCTGATGGCTGAAAGTCAACTTGAGCAGCAATCTTCCCAGCAAGCACAAAATGTTTTCACATTACATAATATTGCATTTCGGTTTACACTGTAACCAAACAACTGCAACTTCGATTATCTTTTAGTTGCAATTACACTTAAGATGTAAATCTATGTTCATTTTATGCAGCTAACATTACAATGACGTTGTGAAATTACATTCATGTTGGGATTTCTAAAAGTAGCCTCACAACATCAATATAATGTATTTTTATGATGAAAACAGAATGAAACTTTTAAAATATACTAGAAGAAATCTAGTAGAAATCTGAAAGTTATTTCACATTATTTTTTATAAAATCACTCCCCAAATGTTCCACATTTTATATTATCACCTTAATCAGAGAACATTAAATAGTTCATTAGATCATGAATAAATCAATTAAATCATCATAACCAAAAAGCTGTTGCCTGTCAGACGTACTCTGTGGTAGTTCATTATTATGAAGGGACCTGACCAAACTGCTGAGACAGTTTCTATGCACAAAAATCTCAGACGGTTTTCTGGCTTAACAGATTCTGATCCAGAGGGAAAAACTTCTCCAGCTTTTCTTTTACGTCTTTTGCATGTGGCCTGTGCTCTGGTGAATACGACAACATCTTCATGATGAATTTACTCTGAAAAAGAAGCATAATAGAGTTTTAGGCTAAACTCGGTCCAATCAATATTTATCTGAAGGTAAAATCAAGTTCCTTACCTCAGTTTGACAACTATCACTGAACCCTTCTGGAAACCTTTGATCTCTCAGATCCGGCCACAGCTGTGCAATGTCAAAAAATAAATAAAAAATCACTTAAAAATTAAAAGAATTGTTCCTTTTTTTGTTTTGTTTTTGTTTATTCATCAGAACAGATTTGGAGAAATGTAGCATTGCATCAGTGTCTCACTGCAAGTGAATGGGTGCCGTCAGAATGAGAGTCCAAACAGCTGATAAAAACATCACAATAATCCACAGCACTCCAGTCCATCAGTTAACATCTGGAGAAGACAAAAGCTGAAACAAATCCAGCATTAAGACATTTTTAACTTCAAACCATTGCTTCCGGCTAAAATCCAACAGAGTCCATAATCCATAATAACACTTCCTCCAGTGAAAAACTGTTTTCTGCTCAAATAATTTTTTAGAGCTGTTTTGGACTGTTGTAAACGGTGCTTGATCTGTGCAGATTTCTCTCCTGATTCAACTTTTTCACTGGAGGAAGCATTATTATGGATTATGGACTTAATGCTGGATTAGTTTCAGCTTTTGTCTTCTCCAGATGTTAACTGATGGACTGGAGTGGTGTGGATTACTTGTGGATTATTGTGATGTTTTTATCAGCTGTTTGGACTCTCATTCTGACGGCACCCATTCACTGCAAAAGACATTTTCAAATGTTTTTTTTTTTTTTTTTGCAAATATGGGTAATAACTGTGCTTATAGTATCACTACTGATGACTGTCATGAAATACTACTAACCTTTACTCTTTCACTACCAGTAGATATTTTCCAGATCATCTCAAACCATACGAGTCCAAGGGGAAAAATGTCTGTTTTTTCATCATAATTCTTCTTATTTTTCTAAGGAAAACAATGCTTTTTTAAAATGTATTTATTTATTTAGCAAAAAAAGAACACAATACATTTCTATAAGTATTATGGTGTAAATATTTCTCTTAGAGAAAATAAAAATGCATCACCTGTTCAGGACTCATATAAGTTGGTGTTCCTCTGTTTGACCTCTCTATAGGGTCACCATTTTGATCCGTCTGAGCCGCCACCAGCCCAAAGTCTCCGATCTTCACTTTGCCATCAGCACCAAACAGTATGTTATCAGGCTAAAAGGAAAGTACACTTGCGTAAAATGCTTATTTGTTTAAACACAAGTTTAGTTCAAATATGAAATACCTTCAAGTCTCTGTGGATGAGCTTGTTTGCGTGGATGTATTCCACTCCAGTGATAATTTCATAAAATATTTTATGGATTTCCACTATGATTCTTTGTTTTTCCATAAAATTTCTCGCCTTTATCCAATCAGTCAGTGTTCCTCCCTCGCAGAACTCCATCTGAATAAATAAATATGTCCCGCTGCTGAAATAAGAGAGTCACATGGGTCAATATTTAACATTGCAATGCACGGTATTGTCCTAAATGTGTCATATCATGCTTTTTTTTCAAATTATATTTAAATGTAAATACGTCTTAGATTTATGCTGACGAAATGTAGAAATAAATCGCTTCCATGACCATGTGATTTGCTGCTGTGCCTCTTTGGATGTGAAATGACTAACAGGCATTTACTCAGGGTTTGCCATTTGGCTTTATACTGTATTGTTTAAACTGGTCCACCCTTCAATAACAGCCGCTTTCATCACATTATGCCAGATTCATAATTCAGATTAAATGCGCAATTATTCAGATCAGACGGAAATGCACAGGGAAATTTATTTATTTATTTATTTATTTTTTGTCAAAATAAACCTCAGCTCATTTCTAACACTGTTATTCTTCAGAGGGAAATGCAGTTTGGGGCGTTTTTGGACCTATTTAAAAGTTACAGTAAAATAAAATCTGTTTTTTTTTTTCAAAAGAGCAAAGAAAATTTGATTCCTCATTATACGAGCCCTTTAAACAATGTAGTTGTAGTGCCATAAATTTCCATCAAACAAATAAACTCACTGATTTGAAGAGTCTAAACTGTCAGTTCTGTTGTTTCCTGAGGGCTCAGCAGCAGCGGATGCTGATCTGAGAACAGACCCAGTTACAGTTACATTTACATTCATGCATTTGCAGATACTTTTAACCAAACCGCATAAACACTTCATTACACCAAATACACAAAATAATGTTCTTTTTAGCAGCATCATATGACCCCTTTAAAGTACATTAGGGCAAAATGTTTTTAGCAGATGCATCTGCTGGGAATAAAACCCTTGATAGTTGACACACTGTATTACTAGTTTACCCTAAAAGGATCTAATACAGGAGCAAAATAAAGAAGTGTCTCATAAGAAGAATGCTGGACATACTCTGTCACACTCAGACTTTCCATTCCTGATGTGACATCTTCATCTTCATCATCATCATCGTCATCATCATCCCTCTCTTCACTGCCGTCTCTCTCAAAGGTCACTGCATCTGATGAAGTGCTGAACATAAAACACATAAACTTCACTGTTGAGAATCAATTAATGTTTCATCAAAAGTGCTGGAGACTCGCTTACTTGGACACTTGGTTTCTTTCTTGGTTTGAAGTCCAGTTGTCAGAACTTGGCCAGCATGTGATGTAACGCACTATGTTTGGGTGATCTAGTCGGGCCAGTGCCTTCACCTCAGAATCAGCTTTCCTGTTTTAAATCAATGAATGAATAAATTAATAAATAAGTAAATGCTTGAATGAATGAAAAAATAAGTTAATAAAAAAATTATAATAATGAAATAAAATAATGAATAACTGAACAAATAAATAATTGAATGAACGAACAAACAAACAAATAAAAACAATGAATAAATGAAAGAAAATGAATGAATAATTGAATTCATTAATTACATTATTTTGTTTTTTTGCCTCATAATCATGAAAGCTGCTATTTTTAATATTAGAAATTACCTTATGACTTATATAAACTTACCTGGTTAAGATGACCCTCTTCACAGCGTAGATCTTGCCATCATATTTATGTTTTACTTCATAAACGCAGCCAAAGCCTCCTTGACCAAGTTTTGCGATCACATCAAAACTGTGAGACAATCTATAGATGATGCACACATGTCAAAAAGCAATAAAATCATTATGCATTATCCTATACACAAAACATTCATACTTTGTTATATCTGAATTAATTATCAGCTGTCAGGTCCAGCATGCTTACCCTGAAACTGAGTCCAGTCCATGATCACTGGGACAGGAACTGGAGCCGATCAATAACAAATCAGTTTTAAATTATTATCCAAACATTGGCATCCAAAAACAAAACAAAACAGCAAATAGTCATTATAAATCACTACTTTAGGCGAAGTGTTTTTAATAAAATAAACAACACAAACCTCTCTTGGCTGAAACTATCATGGCTCCACTCCTCATTCAGAGTCCACATGTTGCTTCTGCTGCATTTCTGTACTTTACCCTTGTCCATCATACTGTACAGCTGTTTCTTGATGGTTTGTTTCGGCTGTCCCAGGTCTGTGGCGATCTGATGGGCTTTTAAACCTCCTGATCTCTTCAGCAGATCCTCCACATCTTTCACTTCACTTGTGTCTCTGGTCGTCTGAGACTTTAGCTCTGGTTTGATCTCATTCTTCTTCTCCATAAGGCCCCAAACAGGAGGCTGTTCGTCAGTTTTGAACACCTGATTTGATCTCTCTAGGTTGTACAGATGCTTGTTCACGGTGCGTTTATCTGGTCCGATTTCTTTAGCAATTATCAAAGCTGTGCTTTTGCCGTTTCGCCTCAAGAAGTCACAGATATTTCTCTCTATTTCAGTATCGGCAGACATTTCGCTTCGGTCCGCAAGGTTTTTAATGCAGTTCAGAGTGTTGTCTTCAACCTTCTCTGCTCGGTCTAGAGACTAAAAGTTTCATAGTGCCGCGTCGGTATTTAAACCAGCCTTCTTTAGCTTTCTGTTTCGATTCAATCTCGCTTTCCTCAGCGTGACATGTTATATAACTTGGTTATAACACGCCCAGCTCTAGGTTTCGAATCGTCACTATCATAAACTTCTATTACGCAAGTTAACATATATACAGTAGCTACACACCATTAGAATGGAATAATACATTGTAGCATACATCTGTAGCCTAAAATACAAAATTTAAAATACGGTTATTAGGGAAATAAGGTGTAGTTTATAGGTGATTTTTGGAAACATGCCTTAGAATGTATTCTCTTAACTAATATACTTTATTCATTAATTTAAAAGCCTAGAATGAAAAATGAAAAATAGTTGTCATGTTCGCAGAGAAGGTAGCCTAACAACAGTCCGCCGTTCTCAGTTTACTAACTTTAAAATCGATCTCGTTTATTTACCATATGACGTCACTTAATTCGACTACACTGTAAAAATAAAATAGAAATACTTTCCATTTTTTTAAGTAAGTTGCAAGAAAGAAAGAAAAAGAAAAAAAAAAAAAAAAAAAAAAAAAATATATATATATCATTGGAGTGTAGCCTAATTTAAAAGCATAGAATAATGAAAAACACGCCAAGGCTTCCTGTTTTTCAGTTGACAGGTTATTTAATTTTTAATTAATTCATTATTTATTTAAAACCCCCTAAAATAATTAAAAACGGTGGTCGCGTTCGACGAGAAGGTAACCATAGAAACAGTTCGCTGTTTTGAATTAAAGGGATAGTTCACCCAAAAATGAAAATGTGATGTTTATCTGCTTACCCACAGGACAGCCAAGATGTAGGCGACTTTGTTTCTTCAGTAGAACACAAACGAAGATTTTTAACTCAAACCGTTGCAGTCTGTCAGTCATATAATGGAAGTGGATGCTGGATGAGAATCACGGCTTTGAGAGTAAAAAAAAACATACACAAACAAAACCAAATTAAACCCTGCGGCTCGTGACGATACATTGATGTGTAAAGACACAAAACGATCGGTCTGTGTAAGAAACTGAACAGTATTTATACCGTTTTTTTACCTCTGATTTGCACCGCAATGTCCGAACTGTCCTGAGCGCGTCCTGAACGTGTTCAACAGCCGGATCGCAGACTTATAAGTGCATTACCGCCACCTATCTCTCAAGTGGACCATTGACACTCCTAATTGAGATTGTAGATAGACTTCCACTTCTATTATATGACTGACAGACTGCAACGGTTTGACTTAAAAATCTTCGTTTGTGTTCTACTGAAGAAACAAAGTCGCCTACATCTTGGATGCCCTGGGGGTAAGCAGATAAATATCACATTTTCATTTTTGGGTGAACTATCCCTTTAAGGAACTTTGAAATCTGTCTAACATTTTAACACATGACGTCACTTAATTTTACTACACTGTAAAAAATGACTTTAAAATGTTGTAAATAAAACAAATATTGTAGTACGTTTTACAACAAAATAGGCTACAATTTCAGCCTTTCTACTACTTTTTCCTTAAATTAAATGTTACTTGCTGTCTGTTTTGTGAAATTTACAAGCAATTTCTAAGTAATACCCCCCCTCCTCCCCAGTGTACTTAATATAAAAACACATTTTGTCTGAGTTTTATCACGGTGACCTTTTAATATTATAAAACGTACCACATTTAAACTCTTTTCTCTCTCTCTCTCTTTCTCAATTCAATTTAATTCAAATGAGCTTTATTGGCATGACTGTGTACCATTTCAATAAATATATTATACAAACATACTGACAAATAAAAAGGGGGGAAAATGAACACACAAAAAATGTCCATCTCATCTCATCTCTCTCTCTCTAGCTAATGTTCTGGAATAAACTGATAATATCTTAGACCCAATTTTGACATTTTTAGAAGAGGGATTGTGTAGGTAATTCTACAGGATTTTAATTTACAATGACAGCCTAGCAATTGAAGTATGCTTAAACAGATTTAAAAATATATATATTTTCACAAGAACATCCCAATAATATAAAATCAGATGTGAGCAAATAAGAAAACCTTCACAGACAGCAAAAAGAGAAAAGCATGGATACAAATGCACCACTTTAATTATAGACACGGTTAAAAGCTCCATGATTTATTGTTACAGAATATTATGCATTGCAATACAGACAGGTTCACAATAAAGACTGACAGCTAATGGATTCAACTTCTGTTCCAAAGGAAATTCATGTAAATAGAAACTGAGTAAATCAACACTCTTATAATTTATAATTATAAGAGTGTCTAACACTTATAATTGTCAACCATTGATTCTTGACATGATAAAATACAGACTGAATTACAGTAATACAACAGCACGATCAGAGAGGATTGTTAGACACAAGATAAACTGATAAGCTACCACTAAATATTGTAGAAACTTAATTTGCTGTAGAGTTGCTTTGCAATGATTTGTATCGTGAAAAGCGCTGTACAAATAAACTTGAATTGAATTGAATAAACTGACTTTAAACCTTTTTGCTCGTTTTTCTTTCTTTTGTGTTCTACAGAACACAGCAGACATTCTACTACATGTAATTTGCTGTAGAGTTGCTTTGCAATGATTTGTATCGTGCGCTGTACAAATAAACTTGAATTGAATTGAATTGAATAAACTGACTTTATACCTTTTTGCTCGTTTTTCTTTCTTTTGTGTTCTACAGAACACAGCAGACATTCTACTACATATTTTCCACAGAAGAACGGCATTAAGGATGAGTAAATTATGAATTTTTTTTTTTACATCAACTTCCCCCTCGTAGTTTTTTTTTTAGAATTGCACACTTGCCGTGTGAACCTTTTTGTAAGTTGTTCTATGGAAGCATCTGCTAAATGCTTCACCTTGAATGTTACAGTATAAGCAACTGCTATTATTATAAAGGCATATAAGATGAGATGAGATCTCATTAAATGGTCCTGTTGTCTTTATCTGCTTTCAGGATGTTAGTATATCGGTCCAGCTCACTGATCAGCTCGGAGGCGTCTGGTCTCTCGTCAGGACTGGGACTCAGCATTCGATCTATGAGCTTGTGCTGTTTCAACAGCCATGAAAAACGAGTCTGCATGTTAGGTAATGGTCAGCTTCGAGTAAGTGATCATAGCAGGCTAATATTTAAATTGATTGATAATTGATTGACCAATTGATAATTTTAGCACAATAGCACTTGCACCAAAGAAAACCATGCTCAATTTCAACATCGTCACTAATGAAATTACACTCACCTCAAAGTTACATTTCTTGGAGAACTGTGATGGAAAATCCCTACTTCTTATTTCATCCCAAATCTAAAAGTCACAAAGTAAAAAAAAAAAAAAAACTTCAATATTTATACACTGCAAAAAAAAATTATTTGTGATACTCAGTATTTTTGTCTTGTTTTCTAGTACAATTATCTAAACATTCTAAAATGTAGATACATTTACTTGAGAAGCAAAATAACTTGAGATATGAAGTCTTGTTTTATGAAAAATGTATACAAATCTTGTTTTTGCTAAAAAAAATAAAAAAAAAAGTTTTCCCTTTTAATTAAGTTTATTTTTTCTCACCCCACTGGCAGATATATGTTCCTGTTTTAAGCATAACTTTTAATATTATAATATTTAACTAGGAATTTTTCAGAAAATAAAACTTAATATCTTAAGTCATTTTGGTTCTCGAGTAAATGTACCTTGACTTAAGAATGTTTAGATGTTTGTACTAGAAAATGACAAAAATACTAAGAAAATCATTCTTTGTAGTGTAACATATCAGACACTTACATGTAGATTAAATTTCCGTGTTCAGGATGAATACATAGATTGTATTATTATATAAGAGACTAAAAGATGAATCAAACCTTTTTCCTTTCATGCAACGTGAAGAGATTCCAGATGAGTTCAAAATAAATGAGACCCAGAGCGTATATATCCACCTTTCTGTCATACGATGTTTGATTCGCCTAAATATTCAGTTTAAAAACAGTGAAATCTTCAGCATTACACTCACATAAAGCACACTTACATATTACAATCTCATAGTACCTTCAGTCAGACAGATTCTTATTTACTTTGTAAACGCATATTCCTCACAATTAGTCAAAAAAATACCGTTATGTACCGTGAAACCGGTATAATTTTGAAAAATACTGTGATATAAATTCTTGGTCATACCGCCTAGCACTACTCACAATCTTACTGTGCATGTTTTATTATTGTGCATGAACATTCCAATTTAAATGAAATATGCAAATTACAGTCAAGTAAAATGGTTTATGAACAGCAGGTCAAATTCTAATGTATGTCTCCTGACTCACCTGTTCTGGGCTCATGTAAATACGGGTTCCTGTCCTTTTAGTCCGTTCCAGCAGTTGCTGGTCATTGTCATTTTCTGCTGCGGTCACGAGGCCGAAGTCTCCAACCTTTACTGTTCCCTCACTGCTGAACATTATGTTCAAAGGCTGAATGAAGAAACAGGAGAGCGTGATCAAAACAGCGTCAAACCAGGACTCTAGTGGAATTCAGAAGTCAGGAATTCCTTTTCAATTCAAGGTTATTATCGTTAACGAAAACTGAAATAAAAAACATTTCCGTT
>NW_015638936.1:797619-814368 GCF_001515625.1 Sinocyclocheilus rhinocerous | reverse complement strand
TATATATATATATATTTATATATATATACATACTGTATATATATATAGAAAATAGCTCAAATAAAATGGAACATAACACTGATTCTTATTTACTCCGTTAATGTAAAAAAAATAATGAGGAAGATAATGATTTTGCCGTACTGCAGCATTTAATGCAATGATTTTATGAACTTAAGACTTTCTGCTCCAATTTAAGACCTTTTTAGGGGGTTATTTATGGAAGGTTGAACAATTTTGAATCTAAATTCTAACCATTTTTGATGATAAAACATACTAAGATTATAAGCGCACCTCAGAAGGAAACATTATAAAATAATTTAAAAATGCATTTCATGACCACTTTTTAACATCCAGTAAGGTGTGACCAATTTGATTTAACGACTTGTGACCGTGGACCACAAAACCAGTCATAAGGGTCAATTTTTCGAAATTGATATGTATACATCATCTGAAAGCTGAATAAATAAGCTTTCCGTTGATGTATGGTTTATTAGGATAGAACAATATTTGGCCGAGATACAACTATTTGAAAATCTGGAATCTGAGGGTGCAAAAAAAAAAATAATCAAAATGTTGAGAAAATCATCTTTAAAGTTGTCCAAATGAAGTTCTTAGCAATGCATATTACTAATCAAAAATTACGCTTTGATATATTTACGGTAGGAAATTTACTAAATATCTTCATGGAATACATGAATGTATTGTTGGCTATTGCTACAAATATACCCGTGCAACTTATGACTGGTTTTGTGCTCCAGGGTCACATTTTAGTGAGCTGCCCACCTTCAGGTCTCTGTGGATCAAGCCCTCTTTGTGGATGTACTCCACGGCCTTCAGCACCTGCCTGTTGATCTGTGCTGCCTCCGTCCTCCTCTCTGGGTCATGAACATTTGAAGAGTTTCTTTTATCAATCCAGGCATGAAGCGTGTCTCCCTCACAAAACTCCATCTGAATGTAGAGGAACTTTGTTCCCGGGTCACTGCCAGAACTAAAGCCAGCAGACAGAGAGAGCAGCACAAATACACATGTTACAGCTGGTTGAAGGTAGAGACTGCAGTTTGTTTCAGAAAGAGTTGTTTTTGGTGATTTACTCTGAGAGGCTGTAGCTCTCTGAAGAATCGTGTCTGTACGTCGTGTCTTCGACCCAACATGAGTAGTAGCGGACGATGTTGACGTTATTAAACTTAGCCAAAGCACCGACCTCACGACGAGCTTTTCTAGGGAAATACAGTATATGACGACATTATATTAGGTACACTGCTGTATATTTTGTTTTAAAACCTAGTTATACATACTTTTTTGGCCATCATAGGCACACAGCCACTGTAAAGGCAATCTAAAATAGCAGGTATTGGGATGGTGTATCCTATAGGACACACATCAAGTTTTTGCAACTATCAAATTACATTAATTATTTAAAGACAAAGACGATATAACAACTTCATTGACTTACTTTGTACTCTTCACTATCTTCACTGCATAATATGTGTTCTCAAGCTTTCGTCTTGCCTTGAAAACACGGCCGAAGCCACCTTTGCCAATTGGATTTATTGAGTCAAAGTCTTCTAAAAACCTACAAAGATGAACATAGCAGCTTCAAAACAATGGATTTCTTAAGGAAAAAAGCTTTTTGAAAGCTATGCTGACTGACACAAAGTAAGCGGGTTATGACTCACCTTGACTTCATAGCTTGGTTTGAAGTTTGACCTCCAGATGGCTTTGCTGGGTTTTGTACATTCATGTTAGGACCAACCTGTGGAAAGTATTGGAAGAAGAAAATTCTACAAATAAGTCAATAAAAGTAAAACTTTTTTTTCTTGCGTTTGGAGAATTTTGGAACTGGCTTTATAAAAACATCCTATTTACCCTATTCTTATTTCTGCCAGATAAGAAAAAAAAGCTTTGATAAATCCTAATAATTATATAAAAAGTCATAATTATGAGATTCAAAAGTCGATATTATTATATTAAAAGGTTACAATTATGATATAAAAAGGCGTAATTATGAGAGGTGTATATTATGGTACTAAAATGGTAAAATTATGACATAAAAATAACCTATAAACTTAATTTTTATGTCATAATTTTGCCTTTTTCGCCATAAATTTGTCTCATAATATTGATTTTTTAAAATCTAATAATTATAACTTTTTATCTTGAAATTTTGACTTGTCATAATTATGATTTACCATTTTTTTCTTATGTAGCGGAAATGAGCTTTCACACCCGTTGAACTGGCCTCATTTTACAACATCTTTTTTTTTGCATTTATCTATTAATTTTGCAAACATTACTTTAGGGAGGATACTCATAAAGTAAAACATGCATGTCCCAAACTTCACATGCGTATATATTTTCAATCTTACTTTCTTTGTATTTTTCATTTGTCACAGAAAATGCAACTTTCATAACTTCATTCTGTTTTACTTTACAGTTCAGCTAATACTGTTTTGTACTCATTTACTTCACCATTATTGGCAAATAATGTTGCAATACCTCTTTACTCCCGGCCAGGCCATTTGGTGACAGATGAAAATTTGGTGCTAATCTAAAAGAAAAAAAAATTTAGCATGTTATTTTATGTCATTAATGACTGAAAAAAAAAGATATTATATACATAAAAACAAAATCTAAAAATGCTTACTTTATTTTCGGCTTCACATCCAGTGGACTCACACTCTGTAACAGATTGATTTCATACGTTTTTCAAATATATATAATACAATGAAATGTGTTTATGTTTTATGAATCGGATAGCCTCTAATATATTAGTGTGTTAGACACGTGAATATTAAAAAAAAAAAAAAAAAATTCCAAATGCTACCAATAACGCAGACAGGACTTACCGGACTTATGGCCATAGGAGAACTGACAGCAGATGAGTCTTTGAAGACAATGGAAGAACTTGAGCTGGGAGTTTCAGACGAGCTTTTTGAAGAGTGTTGTGCATCCTGAGATTTACTATAAAACAGATAAACAGTAAACGTCAACATATCTTTATATTATTATATGCACATAATATATACTTATATAAAGATGCATTGTTATTTTGTTAATTTAATCTTACGATGTCTCTTGAGTTTGTGAAGAGCTGTCATTTTCAGAACTCTGTTAATTCAAAACATGCATGTGCATTAATAAACATGGCATCATTGACATCAAACATATCTGTATTTCTGAAGCGTCTTGCCTGTGTGGTCCTTCCAGATTGCTCATTAATTTCGCTCCAAGCGTGCAGAGCAGCATGTTGCTTTGCCTCTTTTGCGCTCTTTCCTTGTCCTTCAGGGTATTCCTTCCCCTTTATGACAACTTTATATACAAACCTGAAAAAGAAAATTTCAGTTTTTCGTTTTCAATTCAAACTAATCTGCAGAGTTCAAGACTTACTCAGGGTTGTGAGGAGGGCCTCGTTTCTCCACTAATTTAAAATCAAGTGCACGTTTATATCTCTGGCTGTAGTCATTGAGACGTGCTATGTAGTTGCTGTCAGGGATGGTGCTTCGAGATTCATCAGCAAAACTCAAACTGGCACGGTCCAGGCTAGCACTTGAATAAAGGACAAGAAGTCAAAATTAACAGCTCAATATAGAGTATAGTAATTAAAGGAATAGTTCAGCCAAAAATGAAAATTAGCTGAAAATGTCATTGCAATTTATTGTATGGGAAAGCTTTCAGCTGGACTTTAATAAAGCCAATCTCTCCCGTGAACTGCCAAAATACAAGCAGCACATTACGTGTCCCACCAGAGACAGCACTATTTTGGATCACTGTTACACCACAATAAAGGATGCATATCACTCTGTCCCACGAGCTGCTTTGGGGCTCTCTGATCACTGTTTGGTTGATCTTATACCGACCTACAGGCAGAAACTGAAATCAGCTAAACCTGTATTAAGGACTGTAAAAAGATGGACTAATGAAGCAGAGCGGGATTTACAAGCCTGTTTCACTGCAGGAGCAGGAGCATAGGTACCCAGGCTCTATTTTAATAATTCTTGGAGATTTTAACAAATCAAATCTCTCACGTGAACTGCCAAAATACAAGCAGCACATTACATGTCCCACCAGAGACAGGAATATATTGGATCACTGTTACACATCAATAAAGGATGCATATCACTCTGTCCCACGAGCAGCTTTGGGGCTCTCTGATCGCTGTTTGGTTGATCTTATACCGACCTACAGGCAGAAACTGAAATCAGCTAAACCTGTATTAAGGACTGTAAAAAGATGGACTAATGAAGCAGAGCGGGATTTACAAGCCTGTTTCGACTGCATTGATTGGAGTGTTTTTGAAGTTGCAGCCACAGATCTGGATGAGCTCACGGAGACTGTAACTTCAAATATCAGTTTCTGTGAAGATATGTGCATTCCCACCAGGCCATTCTTATCATTCAATAATGATAAACCGAGGTTTACTGGGAAACTCAAACAGCTTCGTCACGCCAAAGAGGATGCTCCAGCCTCCA
The DNA here is from genome assembly GCF_001515625.1 of Sinocyclocheilus rhinocerous. Lineage (NCBI taxonomy): Eukaryota > Metazoa > Chordata > Actinopteri > Cypriniformes > Cyprinidae > Sinocyclocheilus > Sinocyclocheilus rhinocerous. The sequence continues at coordinate 809,899 of NW_015638936.1, read as the reverse complement.
AGATCTTTACATCTCCAGAGTGAGGAAAAGGGCTAAAAAAATCACCTTGGACCCCTCACACCCAGCCCACTCTCTCTTCGAACTGTTGCCTTCTGGTCGGCGCTACAGAGCACTGACCACCAGAACAGCCAGGCACAAGAACAGTTTTTTCCCGCAGGCTATATTCAGCCTGAACAATTAAACTTTCATAATTATACATCGTCCATCACAACTGACATATTTATACACAGAATCTAAAATTTGTACACTTGTAAACTGCACACTTTGTAAATAACATATCTTTACATTTATTTAAACAATTAAATTTTTTTCATGTTCTTCTATTTCTGTATATAGTACATTAGTGTTATATTCCATCCCGACTGTTATGCCAATGTATGTCTGCACTATGTCTGTACTTTCTTCTGCTGGAAGCTCCTGTCGTCAAGTCAAATTCCTTGTGTGTGTAAACATACTTGGTAATAAAGCTCTTCTGATCCTGATCTGATGAAGAAACAAACTCATCCTAATCTCGGATGGCCTAAAGTGTGAGCACATTTTTAAATATAAGTCAATTACTGTCAGTCATCATGATGTTGTTTATCATTTACCTACGAGACGCAACCTCTGACATCTGTGTTCGATTGCTTTTGTCATTGAAGACCTTAAATGCCAAAAAATAAAAATAAAATGTCTAACAAAAAATAAATTAGAGCATTAGACAGTCCAAGTAGATAAATGCTGTGTCACCTCTGCATCTTGTGTTTTGAGTAGCTCTTCATAAACACATTTTGCCGCTGCTTCTTTAGCATCCTTCTTATTATTTCCATAAGCCTCGGGAAACTCTCTATCACCACAAACGTACTTACAAACATAAGTACCCAATCTGCAAAAGAGATAAGAGAGAATTAAATGTCATTTCTTGCTAGGGGCTGGAATTTATTCTGCAGATTGCGCACATTTTAATTTAAAAGGTACTGTACTTTTCTATCTTTTCTCAGCATGTGTGCAAACGTTTAAATACTCACTGAGCAGTGTTTCCTGGATTTGTGGACTCACAAGCCTTGAATAATAACTTGTTCTTCATTGAATATTCATTGAGCCAGCAAATATAATTTCTCTGAGATACAGTCATATTGTTGGGAGTGTTTTGAACAGATGACGTTGTCTGCAGTTAAAGATATATATATTAATTTTAAACAAATTATCTAGAATCTAGAACATAATTATTATAACAAAATAAATATGAAATTTGGTAACACTTTACAATAAGGGCCCATTAGTAATGCATTAATTAACAGTGAGCAATACTTTTGTTACAGTATTTATTAATGTTCATTAACGTTAGGTAATAAAACTATTCATTGCTTGTTCATATTAAAAATGAAAGGAATGGAAGTAACGTGTGGCCAAGTATGGTGTCCCATACCCAGAATTTGTGCTCTGAATTTCACCCACCCAAGTGCACACACACAGCAGTGAGTAGTGAACACACACACACTCACACACACGCACACACACACACACACACACACACACAGTGAACACACACACACACACACCCAGAACCTTCGGGTTACAAGTCTGACTCTCTAACCATTAGGCCACGACTGCCCCAATTATTAGCTCAAATCCATTAAATAATATTAACAGATACAAAATTTTATTTAATAATGTATTAAATGTTGAAATTAACATTAACTAAGATTAATAAATGCTTTAGAAGTGTTTTCATGGTTAGAACTGATGTATTATCACAAAATGTAAAAAACAAATTTTTTATGTATATTAATATTTAATAATATATATGTATTTCTTATATAGAGCACTCACAAAAATATATATTATATAGCATTTATAGGTTTTCAAAATATTTTTTAATTATTTTATATTTTAAATATTTTATATTTTAATTAAAAATATTCCAAAACTTATCAATGCTTTATAATATTAAATATTGTGTGTGTGTGCGTTATTATACATAATACTATATATGTATATAATATGTATTTTATAATGTTTTTGTAAAATAAACATAATATTTAATATTATACATGCATAATAATTTATATAGAGCACTCACAATATATAAGAAAATATATAAGTGAATAAATAAATGTGTGTGTGTGTACATATATAAAAATAACGTTATAAGTGAAAATATGGGACCCACTTTATATTAAGTGGCCTTAACAACTATGTACTTACATTTAAATTAATAATTTGGTACAATGCACTTATTGTGTACATACATGTTTTTACATTGTACTTATATTTTAAAAATACCTGCATGTAATTACATCTGTAATTTATTTCTGTAATTACATTTATAATTACACAGTTGACCCATCCCTTACACCTTAACCCACCCTTAAACCCACCCATACCACCAAACCTGTCCCTAACCTTACCCCTATCCCACCTTAATAGCAGCAAAAGTGTTTTGCAATACAATATGAACACAATAAGTACATTGTACTTAATTTTTGATGTAAGTACATAGTAGTTAAGGCCACTTAATATAAAGTGGGGCCAAAATATGTATTATATAGCATTTCAATATTTTGAAAAGCTACACACACACACAAATAGTGTGTAAATAATAGATTGTTTAGTAAGTAAATAATATTTTTGTAAATATATATAGCATATTTGTACTTACAGGTTCAGTATTTTGAGTGTTTTTTATGCCATCATAGGCGTTCTTGGCAGCATTTAGCTTTGCCTCTTTCTTGGATTTCCCAGTGCCCTCAGGATACCGCTGCCCATTAACTATAGCCCTCATAGTGAACCTGAGAACACAGATTTGATTAGAAACAAGTCAATAACAATAGTTTTATAATAATTTTCGTAGTATCACTTGCACAAACAGCACAGACACTGTTCGTCCACTCATTTCTACTGTGCAGATGAATGCTAGCTCCACACGTTTTGTTGTGACTCGGTCCATCTGTGGATCCCTCCTCATACTCCACGGTGCACTGTGTCTTCTGCTGGTACTCGTTCAGCTGAGAAATATAATTCCCTGACAGAGACTCCATTGCACAGTTAAAAAATGAACTAAAAATAACAGTGACAGAAGTTCACTACGTTGATCAGCACGTGAGCGCCACGCAGAACGTCATATCTTCAGCGGACGACCATTAAAAGACGCATTACCGTGTTTTTAAATCAATTTAACACGGTACTAACAGTGTCAGTTCACACCGACATCGATCACAGACACGAGTTCACTTTCATTTCTTCGTATCGTTTAGATCGATAAGTTTCGATTTCCGGAATACAACGTCATCGCCAAAACATTGTATTGACCAATCAAAGCCCAAGCGTGTTGCTAGGCCACACCCACCTAAAAATTTACCTCTTTTTAACTGTAGGAGACAAAGAACAATGTATTTCCAGCTACATAGATTGAGAAATAAATGACCAGGTATAGTAATATAAATACGAATTTATGTTTTTTTTTTTTTTCCCTTGTTTCTGTAAATATGAAATCTGGCAAGTAACAGATAAATCAACAAAATATCATTCGTTTGATCTAAATGCTTAAAACTATACTATAAATATCAAACATAACTATAAAACCACAAGAACATTTTAATACCTAGAGGTGTTACGTACAAAACCACTTTTTGAATATTTATATTTGTTTTAGACTGGGAATAATGAATTGTTGGTCATCTACAAAAATCACGGTATTTTCACACAGTCAACAATGAATTAATCAATAAAAAATAATTAAATTAATAACTATGCAATCACAATGTTTGCGATTGGCCGAGGTTAAGTTTAACACAGAACCATTTAAGTGATGCATCAGGGTCAACACTGATATAAAACCACACAATTATAATCAAAAAATCAATGCGACATTTAATGAACGAATATGAAAATATAAATATTAAACACAGCTATGCAAAAACATCAAAAGCAAATTAAAAACAAGTGCTCCAGATTATTCCAGGTGGTCTGCTGCCGTGTCTCCAGGACAGTTTGAGCTCAAATCCTCCTCATCTGTTGAAGAACAGTTTATTTATCATTTATGTATCTGCTCAAACATTCATTATACTGTACGTTAACACTTCTTACCATTAAACGCCGTTCCACACCATATGCAGTAAAAATGAAGTCCTCGCAGATACGAGGTGAGAAACTGCAGCTTGTCTAAAGGCTGTAAAGAAAAGACGACAGAATAACGGTGCTTCAGAATAATAATGCAAAACAGTACTATCATTTTAATACACAGAGGCATAGATAAGGCACCTCCCATAATTAAATAAGTACAATTTTGGTGTCCAATTACAAGAGAGTAGATATATGAGGTAAATTATTATCTAATCAAAACTGAATTTTCAGCATCATTACTCCAGTCTTCGGTGTCACATGATCCTTCAGAAATCATTCTAATATGCTGATTTGCTGATCAATAAACATTTCTGATTATTATTATTATTATTATCAATATTTAAGGATTATTTGATGAATAGAAAGATCCAAAGATCAGCATTTACCTGAAATAAAACGTTAAACAGCAAAAATATTTCACAATATTACTGTTTTTGCTGTATTTTGGATCAAATAAATGCAGGCTTGGTGAGCAGAAGAGACTTCTTTAAAAAACCTTAAAAATCTATATATTACATAAAATATATATATAAATAATACAAATTAAAAATGAATTCTAAAAGGATGTGTAATGATTTATTGTAGTAAAAATTACAGCAATTTTACAAAAATTGTACTGTTGATTGCATTCGTCAAGCTCAAACATTCAAGCCTGTGAACAAAGTTATTGCAAGACAAATAATAAAACAATGAAAGTGTCATAAACTCACTGTGAGCTCCTCCTCCTCGTCACTTCCCTCTGGTTTGGTTTCCTCCTCCAGAAGCTCTTCCTCTTCATCTTTCACAACTTCAGACCAGTACCAGCTGTCTCTGGGAACACTGATGCCCTAAAAGAAGAATCACAACAGCAGACGAGGTTCAGAGATTTCTGCTGAAATGAAAGATCTTCAGATTTGTCCTCAAAATAGAGATACAAGGGGAAAAAAAGTCTTGCTGACCTTCTGGCTGTCGAGCTGCTCACAGGCTCTTCCTCAGGTCGCCCTGTGTTTGACGCTCTTCTCTTTCGGTTCTCTTGCGCACTTTGTAATAAACATGTTACTCAACACCACATCCAGACACAGAGAAGCTTAAAGCCTGACTTATGAAAAATCTGTTTGTTTGTTTTTTCAGTTTTTTAAGTTGCATTTGTGTTTTAAGTTTGCATCAGGTATTTATAGCTTATATATGTGTCATAAGGGTCAATTTTTCAAAATTGAGATTTATACATCATCTGAAAGTTGAATAAATAAGCTCTCCATTGATGTATGGTTTATTAGGATAGGACAATATTTGAAAATCTGGAATCTGAGGGATGTGTAATGATTTATTGTAGTAAAAATTACAGCAATTTTACAAAAATTGTACTGTTGATTGCATTCGTCAAGCTCAAACATTCAAGCCTGTGAACAAAGTTATTGCAAGACAAATAATAAAACAATGAAAGTGTCATAAACTCACTGTGAGCTCCTCCTCCTCGTCACTTCCCTCTGGTTTGGTTTCCTCCTCCAGAAGCTCTTCCTCTTCATCTTTCACAACTTCAGGCCAGTACCAGCTGTCTCTGGGAACACTGACGAGGCAGACGAGGTTCAGAGATTTCTGCTGAAATGAAAGATCTTCAGATTTGTCCTCAAAATAGAGATACAAGGGGAAAAAAAGTCTTGCTGACCTTCTGGCTGTCGAGCTGCTCACAGGCTCTTCCTCAGGTCGCCCTGTGTTTGACGCTCTTCTCTTTCGGTTCTCTTGCGCACTTTGTAATAAACATGTTACTCAACACCACATCCAGACACAGAGAAGCTTAAAGCCTGACTTATGAAAAATCTGTTTGTTTGTTTTTTCAGTTTTTTAAGTTGCATTTGTGTTTTAAGTTTGCATCAGGTATTTATAGCTTATATATGTGTCATAAGGGTCAATTTTTCAAAATTGAGATTTATACATCATCTGAAAGTTGAATAAATAAGCTCTCCATTGATGTATGGTTTATTAGGATAGGACAATATTTGAAAATCTGGAATCTGAGGGTGCAACAAAAATCTAAATATTGAGAAAATCGCCTTTAAAGTTGGTCAAATGAAGTTCTTAGCAATGCATATTACCAATCAAAAATTAAGCTTTAATATATTTACGGTAGGAAATTTACTAAATATCTTCATGGAACATGATCTTTACTTAATATCCTAATGATTTTTGGCATAAAAGAAAAATCGATAATTTTGACCCATACAACGTTTTTTTTTTGGTTATTTCTACAAATATACCCCTGCGACTTAAGACTGCTTTTATGCTCCAGGGTCACATATTAGTCTGATAAAGTGAAAATATGGAGAAAAAACAGCTCAGTTTATTCAGAGGCTCAAACTGAGCAAAAATATGCAACAAAAAGTGATGATATTCTGATAGCTTGTAATGTAAATCAATGAGATCTTAATAACAGTACAGCAGATACTTACATAAAATGATATAAATATCATTCATCGCTCTATATCTGCAATAATATGTCTTAGTAAGATGATATTTAAATGCTTAGTTTTATTATCAAAACAATGCAATACAATTCAATGAGGATTGAGAGATGAACAAATAAATGTTCCCCAGAAGCATAAGGCTGGAAGAACCTCATATACTTTGATTTAAGCCCGGTTTCACAAACGGGGCTTAGTTTAACCCTTGTGTGCTGTTCATATTTTTGTTATTGAGCCAGTGTTCGTGGGTCTGGCGGACCCGCTGCAGTTTTGGGTTTTTAATTCAACACAATCAAACAATTTTATGCTAAAATACTCAGCAGATGTTTACTTCATCCCAATTGCAATCAATATAAACAGCATATATGGTTAATATTTGCCCTTTTCCTTTGTTAGATCACATTTATGAATTCAAGTGCTACTCGTTTTTTGTTTGTTTTTTAATAAAATGTCATTTTAAAAAAAGAAAATCGATTATAATCAAGATATGAGTGGAAAAAAAATTCAACACATTTACAAATGAAACAAGGTTTTCATAACTATTAATGCAGTCGATTGTGTGTTTGATCATTTATAGGCCCTGCATATCAAATATGATACAGTAGCTTTATAGGGTTAAAACATGAGCTTGATTTGATGTCATCTGCAGGTTCACACCTGAAATCCTCTAATGATTTCTTCTCCACCTGATGTTTCATTTGCACTTTTCTCCTGTGATTCTGAAGCTCCTCGTCTGCTTTCCTCTTCTTGAGTTCTTCCATTCCAATGCCACCTCTGTCTGAAAACAGCACAAACACACACAAACCTCAGCGTTTCTGAACACTGTCTCACATGATCAACTAAACAAGACACTCCCAGCAGCTTGGATGGCTAACTATTGAAAAAAGAGTGGCACTTCTGAATCTAAAAATGGCACATAGAATTAAAAGAGCTCGAGTGTATTTTAATTCTTATCTTTCTCAGGTTAAATTAAGACATGGTCATTTTACTAGACAGAGCATTATGGATCTTAATTTCTGTATGGACAAAGGGCAGTGTGGGAGTGGAATAAGTTGCCTTTGGACATTAAGGTTATGACGGTTCATGAGGGTTTTAGTAAAAGAGTAAAAAGAATGTTTTTAGATGGGCTGTCTTAAATTTGACAGATTAGGATAACTGCACTGTAGTGAAGATTGTCTCTGTTTATTAGGTTGGCTTGAGAAAGCTAAGAATCTGCTACTTAAGCTTTTTATTCTTCTTCTTCTTAGACTAAATTTCTGAACGCTACTCCTCCTAGAGCTTTCAAGCCAGAACCACCAAACTCAGCCCAGCTCTTCAGACTGATCTGACTTAGTGTGCTTTGTCTTTTCAGACTGATCCGACTTATGGTTTTCATAAAAATTAAGATTAAAAATCATAAAAATCCCATAGACTTACATTGACGGAATGTTCAGATGAGCCAAGACTATTCAAACTCCAACCGTCAAAATTTAAATACACTGAAGCCCATTGATTAGACTCCATTAAGCTTCCCTTCTATATACTATTTCTAATCCATTTAAACTCATTCAAACTCATCTATCTATCTATCCGACAACATGCTAGTAGCATGCTAAACATGCTAGTAACATGCTAATCATGCTAGAAACATGCTAGTAACTTTCTAATCATGCTAGCAACATGCTAGTTACTTGCTAACCATGCTAGCAACATGCTAGTAACATGTTAATCATGCTAGAAACATGCTAGCAACATGCTAGTAACTTGTTAATCATGCTAGAAACATGCTAGTAACTTGCTATTCATGTTAGCTACATGCTAGTTATGTGCTAATCAGGCTAGCAACATGCTAATCATGCTAGAAACATGCTAGCGACATGCTAGTCACTTGCTAATCATGCTAGCAACATGTTATCAACATCTACCTAATCTAAATTTTCAAACTTCAGGCTTTTACAACTGCTTTAAACTTTCAGGTGAGGCTTTCTCAAGCCAACCTACAGTTTGTCTGGACAAACTTTTTTATCTAGTTGTAATTAGTATGAAATGTATGCCAAAAATGCCTGTCGTCACGAAAATGTTCTTCTTCTAATATCAAGGACCACAATGGAAATAAGTCTTGTTACTTTATCGTGTTATCCTTGACAAAGAAGCGTAATGCAGATGTATTGCCACTTATTATGTCTAATAAAACTCAAACTAACCTGTTTTGATGTTCAGAGGAACCGGCTCGACTCGTCCAGCACCTGCAGCATGAGAACATTTTTAATGCACACAAAACTACATTATGTTTTTTGTATTTTTTTTTTTCCAAAACAAACATTCCATTTAAAAGTCTCAATCACTGACCCTCTTTCCCCAGGCCTTGTCCTGCTTTATATCCCATCTTCTGCAGTAACGCAAAGCCTTTATTTTGGCTGCTTAAGGAGCTCTGCAGCGCGGCCTCCCGACTCTCTCGCTCCTGCTCTTTGAAGCTCTTCTGCCGGTTCTGTGTGTTTTTCTCTTTCCGAAGAGCCTCTTTTTTCATGGCTTCCTTCACACGCTTCACCATCGGGACGCCAGGCCGAACATCTGGGCTGATAATGTGTAAAGAGCATCAAAACAATTCAACAAAACATCATTTGTGACCCTGCAGCACAAAAGCAGTCATAAGTCGCTGGGGTATATTTGTAGCAATAGCCAAAAATACATTGTATGGGTCAAAATTATAGATTTTTCTTTTATGCCAAAAATCATTAGGATATTAAGTAAAGATCATGTTCCATGAAGATATTTTGTAAATTTCTTACTGTAAATATATCAAAACTTCATTTTTGATTAGTAATATGCATTGCTAAGAACTTCATTTAGACAACTTTAAAGATGATTTTCTCAATATTTTGATTTTTTTGCTCCCTAAGATTCCAGATTTTCAAATAGTTGTATCTCAAATATTGTGCTATCCTAACAAACCATACATCAATGGAAGCTTATTTATTAAATTTCTCAACTGGTTTTGTGGTCCAGGGTCACATATAAGTCACAGTTAGCAGCTGTTTATGTTATTTCGGACATAAGTGAGCTGTGAGAATTGGGAATTATAGATGTTGAGAGCCTGAGCTGAAACATTTGTATTTCTTTTCTGTATTTCAAGGTTTACAAGCATATTCACCGTCATCATACATTGTAAAAAATTTCTTTTCAAAGAAAATTTTACAAGAAAATACGATTTCAGGTTTCCTACTTAAAAATGTCACGCTTAATTCAATGTGTTTCTTTGTAATTATTTGTGAGATTCTGAGTGAAACTGTTTCAAAGTAAATCCTACATCAATTTCAGTATACAGAGTTTACACTAATTTTATGCATAAAAAAATTAAATCATACTATAGTTAAAAGAAAACCACTGTACATGCCCAAAATTATGGTATTACCATGTTTTGTTGTTATATTTGTTTTGATGTGCATGACTTCACACCATTATTTGTAGCAGTTTGGATTAATTCAGTAAGAATGAATTATCTGAGGTACCTAAAGTACATCATCCACTCATTTAAAAACATGTCAAATGTTTGTTTTCTCATAAATACAAATATTTATCTCTAATGCACAGCAAACACCACTCACTGAGACTGTGAGCTGCCATTGGAACATAATAAATAAATAAATAAATAAAATAGAATAATTAAATGTTATATATTAATAAATATTATACATAATTACACACACACACACACACACACACACTCACATACATTTATATATATATATATATATGTGTGTGTGTGTGTGTGTGTGTGTGTGTAATTATATATATATGTGTGTGTGTGAGTGTGTGTGTGTGTGTGTAATTATATATATATGTGTGTGTGTGTGTAATTATTAGGGTATTCAATATCATTTATTCATAGTTCAGGCTGTTATTGAGTAAAATAAATAAATAAAATAATTAAATGTTATATATTAATAAATATTACATATAATTACACACACACACACACACACACACACACACACACACACACACACACATATATGTGTGTGTGTGTGTGTGTGTGTGATTATTAGGGTATTCAATATTATTTATTCATAGTTCAGGCTGTTATTGAGTAATAATAATAATAATAATAAATTACTATTCTAAAGTTTAAATACACTAATAGCTTTTAGTAACTCAGAAATATTTGTTGTGCTTTCTTTAATTTTTTAAATAATACTTCCTATTTTAATACAGTCAACCAACTTTAGATGATGGAGAGAGTCTCTTAATATGAAATCAAAATTTAAAAATTTAAAATTATTTAAAAATTATTTAATTGCAATAATTTATATACTCTATTACAAATGTATTCCGATAATATTTCTATAATTTTTATATTATTTAATCAAAGACCAGGATGTTTTTAGAAGTGATAACAACAATAACATATGCGGTTTGTTTACAATGCAACACATTAAAGAAAAGACAAAGTCCTTGTTTGAATAAATATAACTTTATTTTCAAGAAAAACAACTATTGTACATTTTCACAAGGTAGGTATTTGCATTTATTTATTTATTCTAATGACTGTATAACAATACATTGGCTTTGTAAACTTCCACAACAACTTATAATATCCAATATAATATTGAATACATAATCTTATTAATATAAGATTGTCATATTGCTCTACAGAGGATTACCTGAAGCAGCAGTATTCATTATATAAACAAGACAAAAGTGAATTTTTTCCTTCCACATGCAGCGTAAGAGAATTTAGATCTCTTTTAGAGAAACCAATTCTTCCCATTCTTGCATCGTTCTTTATTAAATAGATTAGCAATAGATTTGATCAGTTTAACAACGATTTCATTTAGGATCAGATGACAGTGACTAAATCTTTCATGCTTTCTTTATTATACTGAAACATGAAACAATAGCAGAAGTTCATGTGTTAAATAGATTTGTTGAATAAAACCAGCTGAAGCTCACATTCACAGCTGGTAATGCAACAGACACACAAACTAATCAGTCTAATCAAAAGACCAGATTCAAACGCTAAGGGCACAACAGCCCAAAAAAATTACATATAATTGCATAATGCCTCAAATGGCACACATTTCATCATAATTAAAGGAAAAAATCATGTGCAAATAAAGTTAAATGCAGTGAGGAAAAACAACCTGTTCAGATGCTCATCTATCAGTATATCCAAATACAGTTCAGCCAAAAACTTTACTGAAAATGTGCTCACCTTCAGGCCGTCCAAGATTAGGATGAGTTTGTTTCTTCATCAGATTTGGAGAAATGTAGCATTGCATCTGTGTCTCAGCAATGGATGCTCTGCAGTGAATGGGTGCCGTCAGAATGAGAGTCCAAACAGCTGATAAAAACATCACAATAATCCACAAGTAATCCACAGCACTCCAGTCCATCAGTTAACATCTGGAGAAGACAAAAGCTGAAACAAATCCAGCATTAAGACATTTTAACTTCACTTCTGGCCAAAATACGAGTCCATATTCCATAATAATGTTTCCTTCAGTGAAAAAGTCCATCTCCTGTTGTCTCTCACATCAAAATCCAGCCACATATTTGACCCGGGACCACAAAACCAGCCATAAGGTTCCATTTTTTGACACTGAGATTTATAAATCATCTGAAAGCTGAATAAATAATCTTTCCATTGATGTATGGTTTGTTAGTATAGGACAATATTTGGCCGAGATACAACTATTCTATTAAATTATCTTCTTAGCAATGCATATTACTAATCAAAAATTAAGTTTTGATATATTTAC
>NW_015638936.1:787088-787232 GCF_001515625.1 Sinocyclocheilus rhinocerous | reverse complement strand
AAACGAATGCGTAAATTCAATAAATTCAAAACAGCTCTAATACAGAGAAAACCCAACCAATTTCATCAGAGATTGTGGAGCAGATGTCAGAGATGTCAGTAAATTATTATTTTCAGCGTGTATTTGGTTTAAAAGCACGAGTGT
>NW_015638936.1:761335-786804 GCF_001515625.1 Sinocyclocheilus rhinocerous | reverse complement strand
AAATCTGCACCTCTTCTGTGGCAAATTTTAATTTCATAATGATTCTTACTCCGTGAAGTCAAGCAGCAGAAGTTAAGTGACAATATGCAAATACTACTGGCCGATTTCGGGGTGAACTAAATATACAAGACTAGTTTTACACGTCACTGTTTATAACACACGTCATGGGGCATAAATTAAGAGTATACCCACTTCTCCAGGCACCACTACACCACTGGATAGGCCCGTGTAAAGACACATACAACTACAAATGAGTGCAGAAACATCAGATCCTTGTTTGCTTTTAGATCGTTACTCCAACCACTCAACACAACGTGTTGTCTTTAAATCCTCTGTGCGCCATCATTAACCTGCGAGCATCTACAGCTCCTCACTTTCTACCCTTCGCTCTGGTTGAGAGGCAGAGATTATGACGGGGCCATTGTCGCTCATGGAAAATGCTGACTTTATATCCAGACCCTGGCCGGTGAGAGCAGCGTATCGACTCCCGCTGAGCTGCGTTTTCTTCATCGGTGCATGAAAGTGCTGATACCACTGAGCTGCAGAAAACAACACGTTTGGACATAACTGTGCAATTAAGAAAATCTTTCGCACTTGGGTTGCATGCTGTGAGCAACTTATTTATTTATTTGTAGTCACATAGTTGACACAACTACACCTTTCAACATCTTTCTGGGTTAAATGTAATACAGTTGTACAATATAATATACAGTAAATGTATATTTTAGGTGCTTTATGGTTACCATTACTTTTAAAATTTCTCATCTTTATTAATCAACTTTTTGCAGTTCACTTCACTAGTACCTACAGTATGACAAATGAACTAAGATACAAATGATAAGATGAATTTAATTAATTAGATACCTACATTAATAATTAGATTAATTAATATTAGAAAAATTCCTTAAAATAATTTGAAATATTACATTTAAAATAGTTTTAGATAGTGTAATATAGTAGTTTAATTTAATTTGTAATTATTAGAAAAATGTCTTAAAATAATTAGAAATATTACATTTAAAATAGTTTTAGATCGAGTGTAATATAGTAGTTTAATTTAATTTTTAATTATTAGAATAATTAGAAATATTACATTTAAAATAGTTTTAGATAGAGTGTAATATAGTAGTTTAATTTAATTTGTAATCCTATTTTAAGCTATATATATCATTATTGTGATGGGGGGCCCTGCAGTAAGTCATTGCCCCGGGGCCCAGTGCTGTCTTAATGCGGCCCTGCTCACAATACTGACTTTATAACTCGTAACTGTGATTTAATAAATCAACAAGTCGAAATGATGACATAAAAAGTACAAAATCTGAGACAAGAAGTCAAAATTATGGCATAAAGTCATAATTTTTAGATATTTGTTAATATTTTTGACTTTTGTCAATTTTGACTTGATTTACTTTTTGTCATAATTATAATTTATCTTATAGTCGCAATGTTTTATCTGACAAGATTAAAAAAATTGTATAAGTATGAGATATGCCGAAATTATGAAAAGTCATAATTATTAGATAAAAAGTTAGAATTATGAGACGTCATAATTTTGACAAAAAAAAATCAATTATGGCATAAAATTATAAATATAATAGTCATAATTGTGAGAAAAATCTAAACTAGCATACATCGAAATTATGACATACTAAGTCATAATTATGACATAAAAGGTTGAAATTGATGTACAAGGCTGAATTTATGATAGTCAAAAATGAGTAAGTATGGAATTATAAAATTATTGAGTTACTTAAAATTCAATATTATGAGATAAAGTCATCATAAGATATGCTAAGTCATAAAGAATTTTTATTGTCATAATTATGACTTTTCATCTCATAATGACTTAGTATGCCATAATTTCAATTTGTTTTGAATTTCTATCTCATAATTTTGATTTGTGTCATTCCAAGTCATAATTGTGATTTACCAATACACGTTTTTTTTCTTGTGTGGCAGAAATGGGCTTTCTAGTATTTTAATGTTAAAAGGACATTCAGAAACGATCCGGCTCTTACCCACTACTCTGAGCTCGAGGCCGAATGAACTCTGTCCCGCTTTATTTGAGGCGATGCAGGTGTACGTCCCGTCATCGGCTTGAGTCAGAGGGTCAATAACCAGAGAATGGATCCCGTTTTCTCTCACGAGCATTCGGTGAGTGAGGTCTGGATATATGGGCTTCCCGTTGAGAAGCCACATGATTTCAGGATGAGGTAACCCACTCACCTAAACAGCAGAGGAGGGTTCAGAGCATGAAGACAAAACATGCAGCTTCAAGTTTTCTGCAATGTTACGTGTCATTGTATTGGATAACAGACAGCTTTCTCAAAAAGTATTTGGACTTTTCAAGCATTTTGGAATTTTGGTTTTAATAGTTTTAAACGATACAACGGAATACAAAGCCACTTAAGTGACTTTCATGACCAGGTTTCTTTAAGTACATTTAAAAAGTGCACTTTGTAAATATGTCAAATTAGAATTTTTTATTTAAAGTATGTTGTAAATCCGTGTTATTACCTAAACTAAAACTGAAACTAATATTAAAACCATTAAATAAATAAATAAATTGTTGCTTGAAATGAAATGGATGAAAACTGAAATAAAATATAAAATGTTATTTTATTTCATCTAGTTGCCAAGGCAACATCTCTCATTTAAATTTACAGTACACTGTAAAAAATGACCGTGAATTTAACGGTAAAAGACTGTCAAAAAAATGCTACAGTAAAAACCTGTTAAATGGTTAATGGTATATAGTAGGGGAATTTACCCTACTATATACCCCTACTATATACGGTGAAAAACTGTATTGGACATTACATATATTGGACATTAATTTTACGGTAGTATACCGTTTTTGGAAGTGAAAAAGACCGTATAATTTACAGTGAATAACCGTAAATTGACATTCCCAGAATTCCCTGCGTTACATTTCAAATTTGATGTTTTTTTGTTGAAATAACAATGTTTCTTCTTAGTTTTTTCTTATCGGTTTTGTATATTAGGGTTGTGTGTTACACCTAATGTTGTTAAATTAATGTTTATTGCATTATTTCAGTTTCATGTGTGTTACCGTGATGGTGTTTGGTGTTTGTGTGAATGACACTTTGCACCTTCTATATATGTTAATATTTAAAAACTCACACACTAGTCAACATTTGAAGTGGATCAAAACTTTCATCAGAGTTGTCCTAAAACCTAAAACCAAAATGCGTTCTTGTTTTAGGACAAGTCCTGCTCTCTACCTTCTTAAGTTAAAATAATTGCATTTAACACGATTAATCGCGATTAATCGTTTGACAGCACTAGTATATATATATCCTTATATGTCCAAATCTGTAATTTTTCACAAAAAATATTAACATCTTATTGCAACATTTTACAAAAATCAAGATTGAATATATTTGGTTAAAATCCTTGCAGTAATGATGCTGAAAATTCAGCTTTGATCACAGGAATACATTTATTGTATTTTTTGATCAAATAAATGCAGCCTTGGAGAGCAGAAAAGACTTCTTTCAAAAACATATAAAAAAAAATCTTACCAATCCCAAACTTTGAACCATAAAGAGAACACAATAAAAGTGTTATTTTCTGTGCATGCATTAAAAGAACATCACATGCTGTCAAAAACTCACTTTAGGAATTGGAATTCCAACAACTTTACAGGTAAATGTGACAGGAATCCCTTCCACAGCCCTGAAGTGCTTCAGTTTCTTGTCGAAGATGGGCGCGATGCATTTTCCAGAGGGAATTTCATCGTGCTGAACTTCATCGTCCGACTCTTCAACTGGAGTTCTTTCCAAACGAAACTCGATCTCACTCAGTAGCCTCTGCTCAAAGCTCGACACCTTGTATTCCTACAAAACACATGAACTTATTACCTGAAATCATTCATGAATGTGTCACATTTATGTTTTCATATTAACTAAACTTTCATATTTACTACTTTTTCCAGGTTCTGTGGAAACATAGCCCACAGCTACCTAAATGTTAAAGTTTCCAGAACAGTCGCATAATTAAACAACCAAACTGATCATAGTAATGTCTAAAAATAACAACAAACAGAGATATGTGATATATGACAAGGCTAATCAGTGGTCAGGTTATTTTCAACAATCAGTGTGAACTTGTATATTTGCATGACACATTTTACAACATGTAAACCAATTACAATAAGAAGCGGGCTTTGTGGCGATAATAGGCCTATAACACTATAACATAACCTATATGAAGGTAATAGCGGCTCACAACTTCTCACAATTTGCAATTCTTGGAAAAAAGTCAGAATTGCAAGATTTAATCTTAGAATTCTAAAAAAAAAAAGTCAGAATTGCAAGATTTAATCTTAGAATTCTAATAAAAAAAAGTCAGAATTGCAAGATTTAAGCTCAGAATTCTGAGGAAAAAAGTAAAAATTGTAAGATTTAAACTCAGAATTATGAGAAAAGCCAGAATTGTGAGATTTAAACTCAGAATTGTGAGATAAAAGTCGAATTTTATGTTTGTTTTTTTTATCCAGTGGCAAAAACAAATAAGGCAGAATTGCTAGATGTAAACTCAGAATTCTGAGAAAAAAGTAAAAATTGTAAGATTAAACAAAGAATTCAGAGGGAAAAAGCCAGAATTGTGAGATTTAAACTCAGAATTGTGAAATAAAAGTCGAATTTAGTGTTTTTTTTTTAATCCCGTGGCAAAAACAAATAAAACAGAATTGTGAGATTTAAACTCAGAATTCTGAGAAAAAAGTAAAAATTGTAAGATTAAGCAAAGAATTCAGAGGGGAAAAGCCAGAATTGTGAGATTTAAACTCAGAATTCTGAGAAAAAAGTAAAAATTGTAAGATTAAACAAAGAATTCAGAGGGGAAAAGCCAGAATTGTGAGATTTAAACTCAGAATTGTGAAATAAAAGTCGAATTTAGTGTTTTTTTTTTTATCCCGTGGCAAAAACAAATAAAACAGAATTGTGAGATTTAAACTCAGAATTCTGAGAAAAAAGTAAAAATTGTAAGATTTAAACAAAGAATTCAGAGGGGAAAAGCCAGAATTGTGAGATTTAAACTCAGAACTGAATCACATTTAGCATTTTTTTAAACTTGTGGCAAAAACAAATAAAGCTAGATATTGCTAGAAGTAAACTCAGAATTTCTGAAGATTGTGAGATAAAATCGCAAATGTTTTTATTCTGTGGTGGAAACATATTTTCTGGGGGTTAGAGAAAGAATGAAAAATGGTCATATATAACTAAATTATGAATGTTTTTGGTGTCAAAATAAATAAATACACAAATAAAAACTAGGTTACTAAATAGCTATGATATGAACCCTTTAACACACCATCCTATTTTAAAAGTACCTATTATATCTCAATAGGCCTGTCGGGTAACAGCTCGCCTTCAGTTCTGGATGTCTGAATGCAGTCACCTCTATTTATATTACAGAAGAGCCCTGTTCATTCCTATCTCTGTCTAGTCTCTCAAGCCCAGCGCTCATGTTTACTCACAGATACTGTTTGCATTCAGATTTCATTCACATAGACACTGAACTGAACTGTGGTGGTCTAATGTAGTGCTCATGTCATTATTGTTTCTGTTTGAGATATCCATTGAACACTGATATTAATATTCTCATGTAGTTAGTATAGCATTAAATTAAACTCAAGTTGCTCATGCATAATCTTTTGTGATAGAATTTGAGTTAGAGTACTAGTTACAATTAACAAGGACGCAGCTATATTTTTAATATTTGTTAAATGATTCTGACTTCAGGATTTAATGTTAAAATGTGCAGATTTGAAAATAATTATGGCCTTAAACATTCATATATTAAATTTACATAACATAATGGTAACACTTTACAATATACGGTCCCATTGGTTAACATTAGTTAATGCAATAACTAACATTAAATAGGAAGACATTTGTTATAGTATTTATAAATCTAATCTAATATTCTAATATGTCATATCTAATTTATCTCTATACTAATCTAATTTATTATATATAAAATATTAAACGTTTCTTAATAAAAATACAACTGTTTATTTTTAGTTCACGTCAGCTCATAATATTAAGACATACATTAAATTAACTAAAATTATCAAAGTATTTTCCATTGTTAATGTTAACTGATATAGTTAACTAATGTAAACAGATGTAACCTTATTGTAAAGTGTTCATGAAATCCATGCAGTTTCATTAGTGGAAAAAAGCCGCAGCTTTATATTAGCTCAGGATCATCTTGTTTCTTGTTTTAATCAAAATCAATTCTTATATTATGAAACTAATGCACTTCAGAACAAAGCACTGCTTGCAATGGAGAAAAGTCCTTGTACCTCGTTATAGTTAATGACAGTTGCGGTGGGAATGTTTGGTCCGAGCGGGCGGCTCACGTCCCCCCCATAACTCTGTTTCTATGGAGGACAGGATGAATGACGATGATGTAAACACAAACACTAGTCACACATCAAGACACACGTGTGATAAATAGTGTTTTTATCATGTTATGTTGTCATGACAAGAAACACTTCAGCGTGTAAAAGGTGTTAATATGGTGCATCATGCGGACGCACATTTGACACATGAAATGTGTTAGAATGTGAAAACATTGAAACTGATTATTAAATGAGAAGATCGTCGTTAAAGGTGACATATCATGAAAATCGGACTTTTCCAGGTTTTAAGTGCTATAATCAGGTCCCCGGTGCATCTACCAAACAAGGAAACATGAAAAAGATTAACCATTTATTTCCCAGCTGTTTACCTTCACAGACATAACCCACTGTTTTATGTAACTCGTGTGTGTTTTTAACGTAAACTTGTGTGTGAATGAGAACTTGGTTTAGTACTCACATGCTGTGACAGCCGCTTTCTGTGCGTGTGCTTCGGATGTGTGCGCTCAGAAAACCATATATCAGAAGTTTAAACTCATATGGTTTAAAACGCATGATTTCAGTGCAATTTTGAAGATTAGCAATTTTATATAACTGAATTGTGTCTGTCAATCCTGCAAAAGCATGGCCTAGGCCTACTATTTGTACTATACACAACAAAACCCATCTTTGTAATATTTATGACACCACATACCTGCTGTCCAAAACGAAGCTGTTCATCTTTAAATCGCAATTTCTTCTCAATATCTTGTAACAGTGTTTCCTTGCTCTCGCGGATGTCATCATCAGACATGAGTCTGGAACCTCTTTGATTCTTCTTTAGTGCACCTTGAGGCCTGAACATGAAGTAACACAATGAGACTGAGGTAAGGCATTAAAATATGATACAAATACGTGTATATATATTTAAGAAAAGTCCAATTCTGCTGTAAAACAGCTCTAAAAAGACCATAGTGTCATTACATTAACTAGTCAGTTCAGTCTAGTCACAATGATTAACTATGATTAAGTGCTATCTTAGATTAGGCTTCAAATATCTGGAATATAGACCACTTTTATGGTACTTTGCATCCTTTCTGAAAACTGAGACCCCTAGTTCTCAACTCACATTCGTTGTATTGAAAAAAAAAACAGCCAGGATATTCCACAAAAATCCCTTTAAAGGGGTCATAGCATGAGAAATCAAATTTGCCTTGATCTTTTGGGATATAAGAGGTCTTTGTACCATTAAAACAACCTGCAAGTTTCATAGATCCTATGTCCTCCTCATTATAAACAAAGCATTTATTTAATCAAGCTCCAAAAACGGCTCGTTTTGGATCCGAGGGGCAAGGTGACATCACCTAGCCCCAGTCAATTGCATAAACACTGCCTCCAGAGCAAGACATTGACGAATAGTCATCTTCTCACCATAGGCCCCGCCCACTGGTGTTCAGACGCTTAACAGCTTAACGGACACTTGTCACGCTGAATGCGAGTGTCGCTTTGCGTCAAAAGCAAACAGAAATTACAATCACTGCCGCTGTCTTGTCTACACTGGATACAGTATACAGATGTGCATTCACTTTCTGACAGTGCACGCGCTCGAGTCGGTCATCAACAGGACAAATGGAGTGAAAGAATGTTCGCTTTGACGCGTTTGGTTTAATCAGCTCGTTCACGTCTTTGTACAGATATCAGAAGGATCCCAGCGTAAGGAACAAGTGGATAGTTTATTTTTAATGGTGTCCTGGATTGTGTCTGAGGATCGATCAGAGCATTTTGTTTTGTAAACGAGGCACAGTGTAATGGAGAGTTCACAAAGAAACATTTGTTGAAAGATGAAGCGGTGCTAGATCTGACTGCAGCTGCATCACAAACGTAAGTAAATGATTTCATAATGCTTTGTCTGGAAATGACTGTTTTCCCACATATTTATTAGTTGTTTTTTTTAGCAAAAAACTTTATTAACATAAGTAAACTCAAGAAACCTATTAAAAAAAAAAATCCATGTCATCATAACCCCTTTAAGAGAAAGTGTGACCTTTAAACCATTTTATGATATTACAATATTATAATGCAGAGGTCTTCAACCCTACTCCTGGGAACCCACTGTCCTGTACAGTTTATTTCCAACCTGCTTCAGCACACCTGCATGTGCATTTTCAAGCTACCCTAAAGAACTTGATTTCCTTCAGGTGTGGTTGATTAGGGTTGGAGCTAAACTCTGCAGGAGAGTGGATCCCAAGGAGCAGGGTTGAGAACCTCTGTTATAATGAAATGTTGTGTTTGTGTATGCTTACCCAGGTGGGGCCCTCTTCGGCAGGCCCATGGCATTGGTCGGAGGAGATATTGGAAGTGAAGGAAGGACTGAACTAAGGAAGGCCACTGGATTTTGGATGGGGCTAGGAGTGGAGTTGCTAGACGTTGGTGAAGAAGCTTGTGGGGGTGACTGAGTTCTAAAAGAAAACAGTGAATTCACCAGTCCAGGAGGCAGTAGAGGTGGTGAGGACACATATGGTGGGCTGCTTGGACACTCCAGAACTCTTGTTGGGAACTTTCTTGGGGACGGAGATAACTGGTTGACGGGCGACGTGAGCTCCCGTGTCGACTTCGGGAATATCTGTGCAGCTAATTCATGGAGCATTGGAACAGGAGACTCGGTTGGGGAAGGACTCCTGATAGGAGAGAGCATCTGGGCTGCGATGAACTCCTTCGGCCTTGTGTAGGTGAAGCTCTTGGTGGAGATCGGAATAATCCCGGGAAGTGGAGGCTGGGTGTCAATCAACGGAGGTGGAGACATTGGACTCGGGATGGGTGCAGGTTGATTTCTCACTTGATGTGGTGAGGTGATTTTACTCAGGGGTGGATACGACACACCTTGAGAATGTGTGTCTTGTGGAGCCATGCTGGGATGAGAACTTGTGGTGGTATTTAACTTTGGTCCAGTGTTGTTCACCACTGATGCATTAGGTGACATCAGTGCCTGTGTTCTGGCAACACTCGTGTCACTAACGGGAACAGAGTATATCTGCATGGTTGGATTCATGTTTATTTGTGAAATATGAGTGGAAGAAGTAACGGGTGGAACATTGGCCACATGTTTGGGGTTTGATTGGGTGGTTGGAGCCATGATAAGTTGAGGAAAACGTGCAGAAGGTCCCAAATTTATAGGCATAGGGATGTTGGGAGCTCCTCCTGGTTGAGTTATTGGGATTGTTGGGATCACACTTGGCATAGGGGTAACTGGAGCCACATTGGGTGAGATTGGCCCCAAATTCAGCTGAGGAGGAGTGGGCACCACATTCGGTTGGGTTAGTAGGTTAGTAGTAGGAACCAGATTTTGTTGAGGTATTGGAGGGTGGTTGTGTAAGGTTGTGGACACTCGTGTCACTAACGGGAACAGAGTATATCTGCATGGTTGGATTCATGTTTATTTGTGAAATATGAGTGGAAGAAGTAACGGGTGGAACATTGGCCACATGGTTGGGGTTTGATTGGGTGGTTGGAGCCATGATAAGTTGAGGAAAACGTGCAGAAGGTCCCAAATTTATAGGCATAGGGATGTTGGGAGCTCCTCCTGGTTGAGTTATTGGGATTGTTGGGATCACACTTGGCATAGGGGTAACTGGAGCCACATTGGGTGAAATTGGCCCCAAATTCAGCTGAGGAGGAGTGGGCACCACATTCGGTTGGGTTAGTAGGTTAGAGGGAACTATACCCGGTGGAACAGTACTTAAAGTAGTAGGAACCAGATTTTGTTGAGGTATTGGAGGGTGGTTGTGTAAGGTTGTGGCTGATGGAGTAAGTTGAGGCAAGGGCATGGAATTGGTTAAAGGCATGCTCAATTGGGATACAGGTACAGCTTTTAATATGGGAGCAGGTGTTGTAGGAAGTAGAGGGACAGATGCAGGGATCTGCAGTGGAATTGGAGCAGAGTTCATTACAAGAGGAGGTGGTTGGAGTTGGGATGGAACTGAATTTGCAGGAGGGTGAGTTGGCTTGACAGGCAGTGGCTCACAACTTGTCCTGTCTAAATGTGGTGAATCTTGGCTTGGGGAGGCATCTTCCTGCCGCTGTTCCAAAAGCACCTGGTTGTGGAGGATCTGAAGCTGCACTGGGTCTCTAAGATAAGACAAAAGAAGGGGAAAACAAGCATGTTTTCTACTTCAGATAGTCCTAAAACATAATTTTACTCTCAAGTTGTCTTGCAACACTCTAAAGTTGGTACTTACAATTTTGGTTTAGCCAACACTGGTGGTGGTTCTTTAGATGACATTCCTTTCTCCTCCTCGTCTTCATCTTCCAGGAGTTTAAAGGTTACACGGAGGCCAACTCGGGAACTAGAGCTGGATTCGTTGTGATTCCCTAATACACCCTCGGGTCTTGTCTTGAGGCAAGAAGTTGGGGGATCTGGTAGGGGTTTAACAGTTGGTCGCTCTTGATGGTTACTGCAGTTTACTGGTGGGAAACTAGTAACAGAAGGGCTGGGGGTTGGTTTTGAACCATTTGGTAATGGTTCTACCGAGGCATCAGAGCTCATAGTGATGCTGGAGGCTGATCCGTTTGGTGGACTTTGGGTCACTTGTGTGGAAGGCTTAAAACCTGACCCTCCTGAATCAAAGTGTGTTGTGCTAGAGCTGAGAGGCTTATGGTTTGAGTCTGAGTTCAGTGAAGAAGAACTGAAGCTGAGTGGGTCTAGCTGAGGTAAACTAGTCCTTAAAGTATCTGAGCTGTATTTTCCAATGCTGAGAGGGTTTAGACTAGGTAGGCTAGTGGTGAGATCATGGCGAAGGGTACGAGGATTTAGGGAATCTGAGCGAGGCGTTCCAGAGTCCTGAAGGTCTGAATGCTTAAATCCAGATCTCAAAGGGTCAAGGCAAATCATACTTGAGTGAAGCTTGTTGTTTACCAGAGGAACATCTGGTTTATGCTTTAAAGTTGTTGACATCAGTTCTGTTGCCGGAACCTTTTGGAGGGAGGATTCCACTGTTAAAGTGCTTGTTGTTTTAGGATTGGTGCTGTTATTATTGTGTCCTATCGATGCAGACAAAATATTGTTCAGAATTAGACTTGAGATGTGATATATGTATTCATTTTTATCTCATTATGAACTTAAGCAGTCTTAAGCTGATCCAATAATAGATTCCTCAACAATAAAACTAAATTACCTTTTACTCTCAATACTGCAGTACTGGAAACTGTGCCATATTTATTGTTGGCTATGCAAGTAAATGTTCCAGAATCCTCTGGAAAGACCTCCGCAATAACCAAAGTACATATCTCCTCTGATGTCCACACCAAACAGAGAAATGGTACAATGTTAGGTGGTTAGAGTCATGAAATAATTACCTTGGCAAAGCAAGGGTAATCAAATCCACCTACCAGATTCAGCCATAGATCTTGGTTCTGGGATGAAAAAAGCAGAATGTGTGAATTGTCAGATAACAATTTTAAGAAGAAAGTGTCAAGCACTGTAAACTTTTCTTTCAAGTTACAAGTTGAAACATTTTCAACAGTTTTCAAGGATGGATCCAACCACATATCTAAATGCACTGCGCACTAAAATTATACATACTCTTCTGAAGGATTCTGAAGTCTGGGGAATCTTCAATAAGTGTTCCCTCCCGGTACCAGTCCACTTTAGGGGAGGGAATGCCTTTTACTCTGCACTCGAGAACTACCAACTGACTCTCTACAGCCAGGACATCCTGGAGGTTCTACAGCAAAAGAGACAATCGTGTACAATGACAATGGAATGGAAAACCTGTAAAACTAGGTTTTAATTTTTCTGAAGATAATAACTATTGCCATGATGATTTTTGGATAGCTGCCAGGGCATTGCTACTCTATACACTGTCCAAAAAAAAAAAGCTTGTCACTTAGGCAATACCCGCAAAGGGACACACCTTTGTACCTTCTTTACCCCCAATGGGTGCATAATAGTACCCTAGAATAGTAATATGTACCCTTAAGGTAGTAATATGTACTTTTATGTTCCTAACATGCACCCTTTAGGTACAAAGGTGTCCCTTTGAGGGTACTGCCCCAGTGACAAACTGTTGTACCCCTAAAGGTAAAAAATATTTCTGAGAGTGAACAGTGCATTTTATGCATTTTAAAGGGTGTTCTGTGGGGTTGATAGTGCATTGCTAGTTGGTTTCTTACTGGCCCAAGTCAAACTGGGACACCACCAAGGCTTTATGATATTTCTAAACATGGCTTGCACTGGATTTGCCGGTTTTACAGCCTGCCAAGCAAAAATCGTAAGTCTGACTGCATACCAAGGTTTTGACTCACTGGATTTGGGACAGGCATGCATGCAAAAGTTTAAAACACGTGAAAATATTATAATACGTATATGTTTTTTTTTTTCCCCAAGCATTAATTTATACTTCATTGGCGCTCAATGTCAAGATTTAGAAATACAAGCTGTGTTTGCTCTACCTTCGTAAAAACAGGAGCTGCCATCATGGGCCTTACATCGAAGCTTTGAAGATAACTACTGCTGCCATTTAGAGTCTGAAAACAAAACATACGGAATGTAAGAAAAACACATGCATTAGTGGAAAAACAAAACTGCAGATTTGGTGTGTTTTTCATACCTCAGAAATGCTCTGTTGAGATGTTAACAGTACATCGGAGATACTTTGGCTGGATGGAGGTGATGGTGGGGCAATGGTCAGTGGAGGAATTGGTGGAGTGGGTTCCACCTCAGATATTGGCGTTGATGGTTCTACTACAGATATGGTTGGTTCTACTACAGATATGGTTGGTTCTAGGACAGGTATTTCAGAGCTGACAACCTTGGAACTCAGAAGTTCTGTATCTTCCTGCTTAGAGCTTGGGTCAGCAATCAGCTCAGTCAGTGGCACTGCTTCTGTGTCAGAAGGTGCTGGTGGTTCAGCGAAGGTGGTTGTTATAGTTGGTGTGGTGTCTTCAGCAGATGTGTTGGGTTCTGCCAAGACCACAGCAGGTTTGGACTGAGGAGATCTTTCATGAAGTCTGGAAATAAAGATGTGTGCATGTGATTTCAACCCCTAGGGGTTCAAAAGGTACTGCAGATACAGATTTCATAATGGAAAATATACAAACTCACTCTGCTTGAAAATGTTTTTCTTCGTCAGAATCTGACGAAGATGCTCCTAATAGAAAATGAAAATATACAAACTTCATTTCAGACTGCAGCTGCAATCATTTAGTCAATGTATATTTCATATTAAATAGTCCATAAGTCATTTACTTACCCTCAATGTAGATTTCTGCTGAGGTGGAGTCTGTGCCATAAAAGTTGGAGGCAAAGCACGAGTATCTGCCCGTGTCTTCTTCAAACGCCTCTGCTATGATCAGAGTGTGTCGCTCACCATTAGCGATGATCTGAATATCAGGACTGTTTTCCAACTCTTTACCCTCACAAAACCACCTGGAAAACACAATCAGAATGTTACATTCTGGACAGGAACACACATCTACAAGTACATCCACAATACAATAAATTCATGAATGAAAATGTAAAACATGCACACAAATAATGTCTGAACGCATCTGGTTTTAATTTGACCTCAGTTGAAAATCCAATGAATGTACATTCAGTTGTATACTGACATTAACAGACTAAAACAAACATCTAAATGTTTCAGCCCAGGTCATTTACAACACAAATACAATGCATATTTACTTAAATGCATATTTAATTCATCATTTTAAAATTTGAAGTGTGCTAGTGACACTAAATGAATACCTTTGAACACCATTTGCGGTCACAGAGTTCATTAATTCAAGCATTACAATACAGCGGTAAACCACATTTATTCAACAATATCATGACTTTTTTCAATTCATGTTTGATAGCCAAAATGTGCACCGTGTAAAACAAAAACCAAAAAGGTTAAATTGCAATATATCTCAAAATAGCTGAATATCATCTAGATTTTCAGTCTATCACAATATGCAAACAAATTAAATGTGTTGTTAAAATGCAGAATGTTTAGTATGATGAATAGCTTTTGGACATATTAAATGGTCAATCCAGCCTAATTAATGTCAAAAATACAGGTCACAAATCTTTCTAATAACAAAAATAAAGAATAGATTTCAATTTTTAGGGAAGACTCTCTTGAAAAACTAGTTGATTAGAAAAAGCTATTTACTTTCAAATTTTCAAATAAACAATTTTCATTGTATTTACTCTACTGACACGACGACTTTCTTTAGTCATTCAATGGCAAAAATCAGTTAACTGACTTACAGTTGTCAGACTTTTAGATATTAAGCTGTTGAGGTGAGGTTGAAGCAATTTACTAATAAAGTTATTTTTTGCATATATCACTTTGTGTTAAAGAAGGCATTCAAACCCATTTCAATGCATCTTACAAATCATCCAAAATCAGTCCTCCTTATCAAACACATCAGCAAAATAAGAACCACATCGCAACACAAGACAAACAGCATTCATTCAGTAATAAATCAATGGGCTAAAATCATATTCTTGAATCCACAAATATAACTTTACCACAACTTTACCTAGAAGACCGTACGACAGTTATTTCACTTTAACTGCTGTTTCCTAAAATTCCCTCGCTGAAATTTAAAGCGCTTCTGAAGAGACGAGTTGTGGTTCATTCCATGGGCGAGACATGGCTGAAATGTATTGGGTTTGATCCATGAGCCAGCGAGGATCATTTCTAATGAGTAAGACTCTACTTTGAAAGCCTGAGCTGCGGGGGAAAGACATCCAGTGCTAGATCTGCACCTGTTCAGGCTATTTTCCCTCTCGACTCACCCACAGCACAGGAACCCCTGTTAAAATTGGACGGCAGCATCCCTGACCGACATGCATGAGCTAAACATAGAATGGCCTCTCATATATTCACCAACACTGCTAATAGATCTGTCAGATATTTAGCAGGCATTTGCCTCTGACAGAGAAACACTTGACATTTGTAGTTACAACAACTATGTGGATTTTTTTTTTTACATCATTTACTTATTTAGAACTCAAAAATAAAGTTTTAAGATTTGGGAAAATCTACTACAAAGACAAGCTATTAAGTAAAATGCTTCTAGAAAGCATTGGCCATGTCATTTATGTACAGACGGTCAGATGAGCGTTCTCCAATGGTGCTGTCAGTAAAATGTTGAAAAGTGAAGTAAGTTTGGGTCACCGGAGGGATGATCTAATGTTTCTGACATCACAGTCTCTCGGTCAGCTGAGAACAGCTGTCCAAACACGCCACCGGTCACACAGACACGCTCAGAAAAGCACGGCTTTCCTTGACCTGTCAGTGTGGGAAGTTTGCATTGAGTAATGTTACACTAACCTTTCATCAATGATTTGACAAGATATCTTTATGCTGACAGAAAATGCATCAATTTATGTTTATTATGTAATAGGTTATTAAATGCAAAAATGTTAAATGCATGATCAGTTCATACAAAGTTATTCAATGCAAAAACGTTACATGCATGATCAGTTTATATGAAGTTTTTAAATGTTAATATGTTAAATGCAAGATCAATTTATACAAAGTTATTAATTGCAAAAACGTTAAATGCATGATCAATTTATACAAAGTTATTAATTGCAAAAACGTTAAAAGCAAGATCAATTTATACAAAGTTATTAATTGCAAAAATGTTAAGTGCATGATCAATTTATACAAAGTCATTAAATGCAAAAACATTAAGTGCATGATCAATTCATACAATGTTATTAAATGCAAAAACGTTAAATGTATGGTCAATTTATATGACGTTATTAAATGCAAAAATGTTAAATACAAAGCTATTAAATGTACAGAAATCAGTTCATACAAAGTTATTAAATACAACAAAAGTTAAATGCATTATAAATTCATACAAAGTTATTAAATGCAAAAAAGGATGATACATTTATATGTAGTTATTAAATGCAAACATGTTAAAAGCATGACCAATTTTTGCAAAGTTATTAAATGAAATAAAATAAAAATAAAAGCACACCCAATTTATATGAAGTAGTGATGAAATAGCTTCATAGTTCACTCAAACATAATTTATCCACTTTTAAATCATAACTGAAAAGGGAACATATAACGTGTTATTAAGTCTAATTCTAGCAGTTTTTCAGCACACTGGAGCACTAAAGCACGTATTTTATGAGAGATGTCCAGTTTATAGAGAAGCACAAGCTGATTATCCCGGCTGGAGCAGCACATTTCCACAATCTGAGTCACACGGCTCTTTAGGCTTTACAAGTTATGATAATCATCCTTTAAAGTTCATCTAGCCTCAAGCCAGGAGCTAATGTTAAACGATTGGTTAAACGGTTCTGCAATTAGCTTTTAGTAAACATAAACATTATCACCATTTCATGACAAACACACTCACTACAAAAGAGGAAACTCATTCAACACAGAGAACAGTGTTGTCATTGTTAACTAAAACTATTAAAAATCATTTTTGATCATTGAAATGGAGGAAATAAAATAAAATATAAATATTAGATGAAAAACATAAAATAAGAATAATTTGAACGAATAAAATGACTACCGCTACCCCTGCTATTAAATACTGTAGAAATATTAAAATAATAAAACTAAAATAAAAAAAGCTAATTCAAAATATGAATAAATACTATAATGGTATATAAACAATACTAAAATAACATTGTACCATCTTATATCACCAAAATATGATTTTTTTGTAAGGAAGTACATTCATTTGTGCGGTTTATTTCATGAATTAGGACAGAAAAGACATTCATTGTGCCCAAGTAAACACTGCTACAATAAACTATAATCATACCTGCACTAATTGTGCAATAATTTGCAAAGCTCTGTACACATTTAATATCTTGTTTACTCTTCTGCTCTTTGGCTAACTGTGCTCTACTGAAGACGTAGGACGATGATTTCGACTGCATTCTCATAGCATCATATTTCAGATGTAGCAGAATTAGAATGGCTGAGATCAGACTGCATGTTATACGGTCAGCTTTCACAAGACGTCTTTGTGCTCACAGGCAATGCTTGAAAAAGTAGATGTTTAGCATGCATTTGCTAGAAAAACGGTTGCCATGATGCTACGGTGTTACAGGTCCCTTGTGAAAAAGTACTACACTTTTTTTCTTATTGTACTTAGAAAAAAAACTACTTAAAAAGTATTTGTTATGGAAATAATAAGTACTTATTATGGCAATAATATAGTTTAAAAGAATATACTTAAGTGCAAAATGAATGTAATGTGTTTGGACGCTTTATTGCATGTTAATTGCAATTAAATGAAAACATATTCTACTTCAAATTTATATCAAATGCAATTATTTAAACTTAAGGGGATAGTTCACCCAAAAATCAAAAATGATTTACTCACCTTCATGTCGTTGCAAACCTTTTTTTCTCTCTATACTATATACGCCAACTGTTTCGTTACCAACATTCTTCAAAATATCTTCTTTTGTGTTCGAGATATCAATGAAATTCATACCGGTTTGAAGCAAATGATGACACAATTTTTCATTTTTGGGTGAACTATCGCCAAGAGAGCCACTTATAGTATATCTTTATATGCAATTTCATAATTACTTCTATTGTCTTTAAAATATGGTTACAGTGTACTTCCGAATACTGCCAAACATTTATGATCAACTAAAATGTGTGTTAATGTCATTTCTATTATACAAATTAGCACATTTAAAATGTATCAACTTTAAATATTAATTACAATTAGTTACAATTATAATCAAGTACCTTACATGTGCTTTAGTCAGTCAACACATCAAAACAAGTGCATTTTTTTAAAAGTACAACAAAAGATTATTAAAACTTACAGTGTACTTTAAAATAAAAATGATTATAGTACTTAATTCTGTTAAGAAACAGTCACGAAAGTGTCTCTCTTTTTAAGAATGCTTTTATTTCATTAATATTATATTATCTGCAAGAGCACATTCAATGCAATTAAATGCACAAGGGTGTTGTCAAGGCGTTGCTATTTACACAAATTATTTTTTAAAGTTGTAAATAAAACAAAGATTACTGGAATACATTTTACAAGAAAAAACCCTGTCATTCTTTCAAAATCTCATGTTTTAAAGGAGACATATTATGCCCCTTTTTACAGATTTTCATGATATGTCACCTTTAAATCAATGCATTACTTGCAATTGCTGAGTAATTATTTGTGATTTGCAATTTCTTAGTAAAAAAAATTGAGTAAAAGTTTTTCTGTGCGTGTGTATAGTTGCTAAAGACTATTTCATGCATTTACTAGTTGGCTGCTTTCTGCATGAGCAACAGTAATAATAATGCACTAATCATGTGCATCAATAAAAGCAGTTCAAACTCACCGAACTTCAGGAGCAGGCAGTCCTCTGACGATACAATCCAACTGGAATTTACTGCCCTCAGGAACCTCCCTGCTTTTGAGTTTCTGTATGAAGTGTGGAGGTTCACACACGGGTTCCTCCGAGCTCTCATTCTGAATCAGAGCCGGCTCCTGAGGCTCCTCCGTGACTCCACTCTTCTCCATCGGCTCCTCCATCTGCTGGTTGAGCAGAATAGGTCTTTCTCGATCTTCTGCATTAATGGAGTACGAAGTGCCATCAAGCTGGGTTTTGTTCTGGAATCGGCTCCGGTGGGTTTTGCAAGCACGAGGCCGAATTCGCTTGGAGCTGCCGGCTTTAAACAGAGACGAAAGCTCTTCTATGAAATCAGCTGCTTTGTTGAGGAACTCCTTCTTGGATTGGGTCTCCAAGCCATATGGAGCGTTTCTCTGAGGTCTTCTGAAATCCGCCGCAGGCTCCCTAGCACTTCTGACGTTCCTGATCGCATTATCTTGGATGGGAGTCTGGACTGTTTGTCTTTCTGAAATGACCTCTGTTTCTGGAGTGGGTTTGTTGGAAGGAAGATTATAGTGGCTCGTTGGTGGATGTGCGTCGGATCTCTCCTCACGTTCTCGAGGATCGCTGCTGAACGCTTTGCAGGCCAGATCCACGCTCTTGTCCAGTTCCTCCTGGCTCAGGAAGGCAGACAGGTCCGGGAACTGTGGCTCTGTGTCGTCCGCTTTCTCCTTGAGCGTCCCGTACACCAGGCGGCGAGGGCTGTCTATGCAGCTGGATTCGCCGTGTCTGTGATGAGCTAGGGCCTCGGCCAGGTAACTCTCACGCAGAAGCTGCGATAAAGACATGGGCTGATCCATGCTGTTCTCCTGCATGCTGCTGGAGACGAAAAGATTTAGAACACTGAGACAATAATCAAGGGACATTTTTGTGCTTAATGCTTATTAATGCTTTCTGCTAACCCACTGTAATGTCCAATTATCTAAAAGAGTAGAGTAGCATAGTATATGTTCTTATAATGTAGTATATCACCACATACTTGGTAATAAAGCTCTTCTGATTCTGATTCTGATTCTTATAATATGCATAAATCCCCCCCCTTAACAGGATACCATTTATTTTTAACTGGACTTTTAATAACAATTTTAAACAAGATTGCACTCACAAGAAGCAGTTTCCAGGCAATTTTAGAGCTGAACACAACTAGATAAACTCATAATCACTGTAATATTTCTGACATTTCCAGGTATATATATATATATATATATGAAAACTCATATAGGGAATAAAAGCAAATTTCATAAAAACTATAAACATTCAGTTACATTTCAAGCATTTTGTTTGTTCCACTACATACAGGATCTCTCTTAAACCATGAGATCAATCATTAGATATTTAGAGCCCTGTGAATATCAGAACACATTTGGAACAATGAAAATCTTTGTTGTTTTTGGTAACTAGATATGCATTTTTAATAATCATTTCTAACAAGACTGCACTCACAAAGAGCGACTAATAAAAATTGAGAGCTGAGCACAAATAGAAAAACTCACATTCACTATAAGATTTCATTCTTTCAGGCCTGGAAATAATAATTATCAATTTTTATGACAATAAAGTATAATAGTATAATTTTCCAAAAAAAAGTAGAATAGCTTTCGTCAAATTAGTCTTACGTTTCTGAATAAATATCATGCCTACTTGTAGAAATTATTTAAGCATGCATGGATACATAATTCATAATATGTCTACACTGATTTCATATTGATATTGAATTTATACTGCAATCAGAGATGAGATTGTTTTTATAATATGTCTTAACCTCAGGTTTTTTGTTTTATTTTTTAAAAAGATTTTTGTTCCACTACAAACAATATTCCTCTGAAAACATAAGATCAAATAGATATTTAGAGCCCTGTGAATATCAGAACACATTTGGAACAATGAATATCTTTTCCAGTTATTTTTGGTAACTAGATATGGATTTTTAATAATAATTTCTAACAAAGTTGCACTCACAAAGATCAACTAATAAAAATTGGGTGCTGAGCACTAGTAGAAAAATTCACATTCACAGATTCACTAAGTGATTTTATTCATTCAGGCCTGGAAATAATAATTATAAAAATTCCTGATATTTCAAAGTTTTCTATGGAAAAAAAAAAGGCAATAAAAGAAAGAAATTGGAAAGCATATGCCATTTTCATTAAATGTACAAAAATGCATTTACACTTTTGAAGTAAAATTTAAATCATAATAACATTGTTACATTAAATAAAATAAACATTAACTGAAATAAAATAAAATATTAAGAAAATGTATTTCAGCTAGTTGGCAAGGCAACATTTTTCATTTAAATTTCATTTAACTTCATATACTAAAATAACTAAAACTGAAATAAAACTATATATACATATAAAAAACTACCAAAAAAGACAAAAATACACAACAAAAACACTAAAACTTTCACTAAAATTAAATGAAAATGGAAAATATAAAAACTGATTCAAAATATGAATAAAAACTATAATAGCATTTCAATAATACTAAAATAACACTGGTACATTTTACAAGAAAATATGAACTACTAAAAAAAATTCACATTTACTGTAATTCATTGTTTCTTTGCAATTATTTGTGAAATTTACTAGCAATTTTAATTGAAATCCTACACCTATTTTTTTCAGTGCACATTTTAAGCATTTGATTTAGATAATTCAGAGCTTTTTGTGTCACAACAAACAGAATTCATATTTAGAGCCTAATATCAACACATTTGAATCCTCCTAGCAAAATCTGAGAAAGGCTTTGACCATTGGCCCGCTGTTGTTATTGAATCCAGAAAGAGGATACGCCTGCAGATGCTACTGACACTCAAATCAGAGCAATTAAGCCCAGCAGCGATGGCCTTCCAGCAGACCTGTGCAGACAGCTGTTGTGTGCATTAATCCTGTGCAAACACACTCCAGCCCCCCGTCACTGCTAATTATAGCACAGCTCACTTTACATGAGCAAAATACAACACTATAAATCATATGACTCATTACAAGAACTTTTGCAAAAGCAGAATGACCAGTAAACTATTCTATAAGAGTCAATGCATTATGATTTACTACCTCTGGAACTGTTATGACATGCCAAACTAAAATAGAAACTGACTCTGTCTGGACAAACATATACATATGGATGCAATTTTACTCCATAGTTAAGCATATTAAAAAGTGAGTGCCTTGCATGCATATAATAAAAGCATTAAGTGGGATAAATAAGTCATTAGACAACAAGGTGCTTTACCTGTGACTTGTGTGAATGTCCACAATGCCTAGATCTACTGCACCTGCTTAGAAACCACTTAACTCCAGCTTTCCAGAGCTGGCCTGAGCGCAGCTGCCACAGCTTTTTCCTAGTCTTGAGCAAAGTTAACCTTGGAGTTTACAGCAGCAAGGCAGTGACTGGCCGCCAGTAAAGCAGAAACATGTGTCAGAGTGTCGGTGGCAGGTTATTTGAGGGAGGTGGAGGGTTTGAAGCGTGTGCCAGGGAACGATCGCTCCTCATTGGCCGGTGAGAATGCTGTCAGGAGAAGGGTGACACCTTTGTGAAGCACCTACTACAGTCTGGAGGACACAGAAGCAGTGCATGATGGGTGTTAAAGGAATAGTTCACCCACAAATGAACATTTGCTGGAAATGTACTCACTCTTAGGCCGTCCAAGATTAGGATGAGTTTGTTTCTTCATCAGGTTTGTAGAAATGTAGCATTGCATCAGTGTCTCAGCAATGGATGCTCTGCAGTGAATGGGTGCCGTCAGAATGAGAGTCCAAACAGCTGATAAAAACATCACAATAATCCACAAGTAATCCACACCACTCCAGTCCATCAGTATATGACTTGAGAAGACAAAAGTTGTGTTTGTAATCACTGCAGAGCATCCATTGCTGAGACACTGATGCAACGCTACATTATTTTCATGACAATTGACTCTCAACATCTCATTATTATAGATATTATAGATATAGATATACAGCCATGGTCAGAATTGTTGGTACCCTTGGAAAATATGATCAAAGGCGGCTGTGAAAATAAATATGCATTGTTAATCCTTTTGATTTTTATTTTAAAAAATTCACAAAAATCTAACCTTTCATTGGAGAATAAGAATTTCAAATGGGGGGAAATATCATAATGAAATAAATGTTTTTCTCTAATACACATTGGACACAATTAATGGTGCCCTTTTATTCAATACTTTTTGAAACCTCCATTTGCCAAAAAATCAGCTCTGAGTTTTCTCCTATATTGCCTGAAGAGTTTAGAGAACATCTGACAAGAGATCAGAGACCATTCCTTCATCCAGATCTCTCCAGATCCTTCAGATTCACACGGTGCTTCACCACACTCATCTTCTACAGGGTTCAGCTCAGAGGACTGGGACGGCCAGGGCAGAAGCTTGGCGTTCTGCTCGCCATTTTGCTCATTTCATACACTGTACGTTTTGTAAAGAGGTTATAACGAAATTCTCATAAAAAATATTATTTATTTAACTTTGGTTTAACTGTCTTTAAGCCGAGTTCAACCAGAAAAACTCATATTCACCAGGTTTGGAAATGAAATATAAAATTTCCTAACATTTCCAAGTTTTCTATGAGGAACATGAATAACATATTCAAATTAATAACGTATCGTCCTGTTTTCTTTTGCATTGTGACATTATTACATGACAATTTTCTCTTCAGTCATCTTTATTGCAATGCAAAACATACACTGTAATGCTTTTAGATTTGAACTATAATACAAAACAATAGAAAATTACAAAAACAAGTGAGATCATATTCAATTTGCTAATAACTGTTTATTTTCAAGTGTTCTGCTCGCCATTTTGCTCATTTCATACACTGTACGTTTTGTAAAGAGGTTATAATGAAATTCTCATAAAAAATATTATTTAACTTTGGTTTAACTGTCTTTAAGCGGAGTTAAACAAAAATTACCCCTAATATGATCAATGTTTCGCTTCCCTTGCACTGTTTAATCATCTTTATTAAGACATAAACAATATTAGAATAACATTGTTAGATAATGCCTAAATATACTCTGAAATATGACAATATATGAATAAAATGTGCATTAATGATCTATTTAACATTATATAACTTAATACTGCTTGTTAATGACTCGCTGTAAGTTATTAACAATTTTAATGTCAGAGTCATGCGTTTATTCAAAAAAAAAATTTGCATCCTTTTTGTTTTATAATAAGCCATAAACAATATTATTATAACATTACTATATAATGCTTATATTATCTCACATACGTTCAAATATGAAAATTTATGAATGAAA
Organism: Sinocyclocheilus rhinocerous; assembly: GCF_001515625.1. Classification (NCBI taxonomy): domain Eukaryota; kingdom Metazoa; phylum Chordata; class Actinopteri; order Cypriniformes; family Cyprinidae; genus Sinocyclocheilus; species Sinocyclocheilus rhinocerous. The sequence goes on along the minus strand of NW_015638936.1, from coordinate 762,775 downwards.
TGGCCATTAACTAATGATCTATTTAGCATTATATATATATAATATTGCTTTGTAATGACTTAATGAAAGTTATTACACACAATTCTTGTTTCAGTGTCATGAGTTTATTCCAGATAAATTATTAGCAGCCCTTTATATCACACCAGATGTCCTTTATCTGTGCTGTTTTTCACAAACTGTTGTGGTTCCAGATTCAATTTTTTGACAAAAAATCAACAGCTGTCATAAATGATTGACTTGCATTTTACATTTCACTTAAAACTGAAAAAAACGGCGAACAGCCAAAGGCACGTTATTATTAGGTAAAATGGTCATCACGCGTCAACTAAAACTGTTTAAAACTACAGTAGTGATCCTAAAATAAAAAAAATTCAATAATTGGGTAAGAATCTGGATTTTGAATACCTTCATTCATCACGTTACCATCTTTTCTGAAATCACAGCAAACCGGATGATTTCACTGAACGACAAAGCAAGGAAAAATGAGGAGAAAGGGAAAACAACAGCCCGCTTCAAAACATCAACCTGGAAATATGATGAATACTGTGAAGCTAATCCACAGCAAGAGAAAAGAGGCAATCCCACAAAGACCGTAGAGGTGATGCTCATGTTTGTGTAGTTGTGTAATGCTTTTGTGAACCCTCCAAATAACTGAGAATTCCCAAAGGACTGCATGAAGAGATGAAGCATCTCTGTATCAGATAAAGTCTGCTGTGAAGTGATTTTCAATGAATTACGAAGGCTTAAATTGCAGCAGCTTGTTGGCGAGTGTAATCGTAATCACGGGCGTGTCACCGAAGTCGTGTATAAATCCACTTCGCCGTCACGAGTCTTCGCTCGCTCGCTTCCGCGACTGATCGCCCCTGTGAAACAGCTGAAGTCAGTCGTGTGATTTAACATTATTTACAGATACAGCCTGAGGTTTGCAGACAGCGGTACCTGGAGAAGCCGTTCTGAGAAAGCTCCATCTGCAGTGTTTTATCTTGAGCCGCGTAATACGGGAGCTGAGATTCAAGAGCAGGAGCATCGATCTGAGGAATGAATCTAGAGAACAGAGCCGGAGCAAGAGGAACCCAGTCTACAAGAAAAACACACACATAAGATCTGAACTGACATCCTAACAGAATGCATCTTGACTTAAAATGCACTACTTAAACTTTAAAAAGAAATATGTTAGAAGTGGAAATTGTTGGCTTGACAACCATTTTAACTTGTTTCCAAACGGACTTGTGATTATTGTGCATTCAGAACAACTGAAACTGAAAAGCGATCTATCTATCTATCTATCTATCTGTGTCTGTGTCTGTCCGTCCGTCCGTCCGTCTATCTATCTATCTGTCTGTGTGTCTGTCTATCTATCTATCTGTGTGTGTCTGTCTGTCCATCTATCTATCTGTGTGTGTCTGTCTGTGTGTCTGTCTATCTATCTGTCTGTCTATC
>NW_015638936.1:760962-761284 GCF_001515625.1 Sinocyclocheilus rhinocerous | reverse complement strand
CATCTATCTATCTGTGTGTCTGTCTATCTATCTATCTGTGTGTGTCTGTCTGTCCATCTATCTATCTGTGTGTGTCTGTCTGTGTGTCTGTCTATCTATCTGTGTGTCTGTCTATCTATCTATCTGTGTGTGTCTGTCTGTCCATCTATCTATCTGTGTGTGTCTGTCTGTGTGTCTGTCTATCTATCTGTGTGTCTGTCTATCTATCTATCTGTGTGTGTCTGTCTGTCCATCTATCTATCTGTGTGTGTCTGTCTGTGTGTCTGTCTATCTATCTGTCTGTCTATCTATCTATCTGTGTGTGTCTGTCTGTCTATCTATC
>NW_015638936.1:760754-760952 GCF_001515625.1 Sinocyclocheilus rhinocerous | reverse complement strand
TGTCTGTGTCTGTCTGTCTGTCTATCTATCTGTCTGTGTCTGTCTGTCCATCTATCTGTCTGTGTCTGTCTGTCTGTGTGTGTGTCTGTCTATCTGTCTGTCCATCTATCTGTCTGTCTGTCTGTCTGTCTGTCTATCTATCCATCTACTGTCAATCTGTGTATCTATCTATCTGACTATCCCTCTGCCTGTCGTCTT
>NW_015638936.1:755530-759403 GCF_001515625.1 Sinocyclocheilus rhinocerous | reverse complement strand
CACACACACACACACACACACACACACACACACACACACACACACACACGTAATAAAAATAATTATACATACATATATATTTATTACGTTTATACACAAATAACATTTTCTAATTGTTTTAATAAATAAATAAATATTTATAATTTATATATTTCTATACATTAATTTTTATTATACATACACATATATATATATATATTTCAATCAAAACTTTTCACATAATGAAGTGAACTATGAAACAACAAATATATTGTTGTAAATGAATACAAAAAGTCCTGGTTGTCAGAGTTTGTGGAACAGGTTCCTAGTGAATTTAAAGAGAAAAATGAAGTGAGTTCTGAGAAAAGCTCCAGCATCGTTTGCTTGCAGAGGTCTCTTGGATTGATGTTTTGCATGCAACTAAAGTGTCCGAATAGTTTTTGGGGCCACTGTAAATGTTTTTTTTTTTTTTAAAGAAAGTAGCTACAGCTTAACATACATCTAAAAAACAATAGACAGATAACAGAGCGGAGAAATGTTTGGTTATGCAAATGCTGGTGCAAACAGAACGACGAGCAAATAACGGCGTCACTCTGACACAAAACAAACCCACTGTAACTGAGTACATGAATACAGATCAGTATCTGCAGCTCTGTTCAGAATAACAAACACAGAGCGATGCATAGAGACATTTACACTTCAACAGAGTCAACATACACCTGCATTAAAAGCAAAAGAAAAGAAAAATCCCTCTCACCTGGCCGGAGGGCATAAAGACCTTTCACAACACTCGCCATAGTTGATGGTTTGACTTGAAACGGCATGGAATGAGCCTTTTTAAGAAGAGCTGAGAAAAAAAATAACACTTGAATTAATATATGAAGAGTTAATTTGCAAAAACGGCACTTTAAAAAAAAAGAGCTGATAGCAGTGCATTATTCTCCACATATAGCGCGATCTGAACCCTAAATACATTTTGTCAAAAAAGCCGGTTTTGTCCACTTTCAAGGCATTACGAGTTCACGTTTCACGTATTTGTTTAAGTTATTATTACTTAATCAAAACAACCCAACTGCAGTTTGATTGATATTACTTGGAATGCGCAATAAAAAAAAAAAAGTGATTTCTGAAAATAAAAATAAAAATGGACTTATCTGTTTTTGCAAATGAACTCTTCATATTTACAAAACGCATTGCAAAGTCAGAAGACTGTGTTTGATCTGCACTCACGCAGTAGCGTGCTGACGTGTTTCTCTGCGACGTGATCGGAGAAGAGCTTCATGAGATCGTCGCGCAGATCGCGGTTCAGCTTCGTCTCAATGTAGAACTTGTTCTTTAACAAAATCAGGTTAAAATGCAGATAAATTAATACAGATCTCAGAAAACATGGAAAGTGTCATGATAACAATTATATTCAAAAACAGAGTATTGGCATTTTTTTTTTCTTTTTTCATTATTTTTGTCAGAACAAGGTACATTGAAAGTATTCAGTGACAGAGGCACTTTGAAAGGCATTCATTTTTGAGTATTAGCACTGTACCATATAGATGAAGATGGGAACGATGCAGTGCAGAGCGGCTGTGTACCGCGTCAGAGCCACGTTAAAGCTTTCAGTTAAATCTTCTGGAGGGCTGGCCTTCAGAAGAGATGAGACAACAGCATTTTATTCATTTATTGTTAAAAAAAATATTACAAAATTATAAAAACAATAATAGAAAATAAATGCATGAATAAAAAAGTATTTTATTGACATTTCGAACGACAAATTATCTTTAATTTAGGCATTTATTGCTTTGCTTTTTTCAAGAAGAGAACAATACAAAATTAATAAAAATATATAAAATACAAAATAAATAATAATACAATAGAAAGTTATTAAAAAGCCATTTTTATGAACACATTTTAATAACAAATTTAGGCATCACTGCTTCTTTTTTCTAAAAAAACAACAACAATAAAACTCTAATAGAAATTATAAAAACATCAATAAAAAAAATATATAAATGAACAAAAAAGACATTTTATGAACAGATATTTTATGACAAATTATATTTAATTTAGGCATTCGTTATTTTGATATTAACAGAATTATAAAAATGTATAAAAACATTAGTATAATAGGAAAATAATAAAGTTAATAAAAATGTGTAAACACACATTTAAAGAAAAGTTATATGCATTTCAGACATAAAAAAAAAAAATTCTTGATAAAAAAAAAAAAAAATTGTTTTTTGGTTACAAAAAACATGTGAACAAAGATGACTTTATTAACATTTTAAATAAATTCTACAAATCTTATTTTGTCATGTATATCAACGTATAAATCACAAACATCACATGACTGTGAAAGAATTATTTGATCGTGGTAGATTTAAAATCTCACTTTATTTACCCACAACAGCAGCACTACAAACAGGTTTAAAGCGTCTATGCACTGACCTGTAGCTCAGAAGACACTTGTTCCAGATGAGACATGATCTTCCACATCAGGTCGCTGTAGAGCAGCTCTGAGTGCTGCTGGCACACACACTTATAAACGTGACTGGAAGAAGAACACAGAAGGACGTATTAAAACACAGATGAGCAGCATGCTCGGACTCGTTCAGCAGGAGTGAAGCAGCACTAACCTGTAGATCTGTTCGTATGAGATGGAGATGTGCTCCATCGAGCTTTGAGTGAGCAGATGCTCAATGGCTCGCTCTAGTTTTGGCCAGTAAACCGTCCTGTATTCTTCTGCTGTCATTGTGTTCAAGACTAGACACGTCAAACAAACAGAAGCGACACGCGTGACATTTGCTGCAGAAAAACTACTCTCTATCGCTTACACAAACAGTATTTTGGCACTGTGACAGACAGACAGTATTGTGACACTGAAGACTGGAGTAATAATGCTGAAAATTCAGCTTTGCATCACAGAAATAAATTCTATTTTAAAGTATAATAAAATAGAAAACTGTTGTGTTAAATTGTAATACTATTTCACAATATTACTGTTTTTTCTCTATTTTTGATCGAATAAATGCAGCCTTGATGAGCAAAAGATACTTCCTTAAAAAACATTAAAAATCTTGCTGATCCCAAACTTTTGAACGGCAGTGTAAATAAATAAATATAAATATATTATAAACAACATACATAATTTAAATTATTTATTATTTTGCTTTAGAAAAAACAATACAAAATCAATCAAATTAATAAATTAATGAAAAGCAATTTTTATGAACACATTTTATTAAATTCCATTTAATTTAGGCATTGTTTAATATTGTTAAATAAATTAATAGAATAGTATGAAAAATGAATAAAAAAGAAAACTAATACAATTATTTAAAACAAAAAGCAATTTTTAATAACACATTTTAATAAATTACATTTAATTTAGATATTTATTATTTTGCTACTTTTTTTTAATAAAAAAAACTATACAAATAAATGTATAAAATATTTACATATATAAAATATTTCATAAATATTATACTATGTAAAATAATATGTTTAATATAAATAATTATACATACAGAAAGAGAGACAGCGTGCGCAAGAAGGCTTTTAAATAGCTTTAAAGGGACTTTAAAGGATGTTTACCATGGTACACAAGTTCCAGTACCATCTGACTCGTCACTGTGGTATTCTGTACATTTACATTACATTACATTACATTTAGTCATTCAGCAGATGCTTTTATCCAAAGCGACTTACACATGAGGACAATGGAAGCAATCAAAATCAACAAAAGAGCAATAATATGCAAGTGCTACGACAAGTCTCAGTTAGCCTAACACAGTACACGTAGCAAGTTTTTTTTTTATTATATAATAAATAAAAAGAAAACAGATAGAATAGAAAAAGAATAGAGCAAGCTAGTTTTAGAGGCCTTTTTTTGCTTTTGTTAAT
>NW_015638936.1:748154-753071 GCF_001515625.1 Sinocyclocheilus rhinocerous | reverse complement strand
TTCCATCAACCAACTTCAGCAAAGATCAACTTGAGCCTTCAGATTGCATCCTTCAGATACATAGCAGATATGTTCACTGAATATAAACCTAACAGACCACTCAGATCATTAGGATTAGTCAGTTAGAAATACCAAGGGTTCACCCAAAACAAGGGGAGTCTGCTTTTAGTTATTATGGCGCCCGCAGTTGGAATCAGCTTCCAGAAGAGATCAGATGTGCTAAAACATTAGTCACATTTAAATGCAGACTCAAAACTCATCTGTTTAGCTGTGCATTCATTGAATGAGCACTGTGCGATGTCCGAACTGATTGCACTATATTCTATGTATAATCGTTTTCTTAAATTCATTTTAAACTTCTTAAATCAATTGTTTTAATCATTTTCAATGTTTTTAAATTCCTTGTTTTATTGTTGTGATTATTATTTTTTTTTTCTTTTCTTTTATGTAAAGCACTTTGAATTACCATTGTGTATGAAATGTGCTATACAAATAAACTTGCCTTGCCTTGCCTTCTTTGGGATGAACAATAAAGCGTTGTTCACTTGCAGAACGCAAGCTTCTAGAGGCACATAACTCTGAAGTAATGAATTTAGGTAAAGGGGTGCAGAGCCAGTGGTGGTTTTGTAGGCAAACATTAATGCCTTGAATTTTATGCGAGCAGCTATTGGTAGCCAGTGCAAACTGATAAACAGAGGAGTGTTGGTGTAACTTACGGAACTTGGAGGTGGAGTCGAGCAGCAGCGCAGATGTGGACTCACAGGTGTCACTGCTGGAGTCTGAGTCCACACACACCTGCGCAGGTGAACACACACTCACAGCCTCCGCGCGACAGTTATGATTATCATCCTCGACCCCCTGCATCTCCTCCATGCTGCCGCCGCACTGAGAGAGCTTTAGCACTCCATCTCAGCTCAAACCCGCTTCAGCTCAGCGATGACCGACGCACGTTTACCGCGTCTGTTTCACTCCTGTTTATTTTGTTGTCAATCCGAAGCGAGATCCGACACGGACTTCCGTTTAATGGCGGACGTGTCAAAACAACAGTCCGCATGGCAAAATAAGAGTCCGTCGTCGGCATAAATATCGAATATTTAATTTTATAAATTAATATTTATCAATCAGTATTTATTTCTTGGCTTGCTATCCCTCAAACATTATTTGTACATTACATTTAGGCATTTAGCAGATGCTTTTAACCAAAGCGACTTACAAATGTGACCCTGGACCACAAAACCAGTCATAAGGGTCAATTTATAACTGAATTTAATTGAATAAATAAGCTTTTAATTGATGTATGGTTTGTTAGGATAGGGCAATATTTGGCTGGGATACAACTATTTGAAAATCTGGAATCTGAGGGTGCAAAAAAACCAAACAAACAAACAAAAAAATCTAAATATAGAGAAAATCATCTTTAAATTTGTCCAAATGAAGTTCTTAGCAATGCATAATCTTGCCTTTTCTACTGCAATTTTCTGAGCTTTAAAATTAATTTTAAGCAATTAATTAAATACTCTATATCTTAATGGATTTGTTATAACTATATAAATAACAGGCTAAATAAAATGATATATTATGTTGTTTTAAAAAAACAATACAATATTAATAACAATTTTATTTAATAAAATATAAATAAAATATAACAAAATATGACCAATTATTAAGAAAAAATTAACAAGTTAAAATGCAAACAAAAATGCATTAAATTCTATTTAATTTAGGCATTATTCATGTATTTTTATTAATAAAAATGTTCTGTAAGTCTTAATGGATTTGTTATTGACTTTTTTAAACAACACACTTGCTAGATCCATTACTTAACTTACCTACAGCAATGCGAATATATATTAAAAACTATATTTATATATTCAAACAGGCGTTTTCTGCCTAAATAAGGCTGCAAAGTCAGTTATTTAACCAAGGATTGTTTACTTAGTAATAATAACACTACATTTTTGCTAGATGACTGCAGTCCAGGTTCATCAAGATGCTCTAATCATCTATTTAACTATAATAAACTACATAAAACTTGTAACCTCATAATTCAAACGTGCAGTAAATGTAGAACACAGTACATATTTTTTAAAAATACAACTGTATGAAATAGTTTAGAAATGCAACTATGGTCAGGCCTCCACGACCCTCTGATTAAACACAGCTTCAACTGATCATTCTGCAAACTCTTGAGTATTTTATTACCAAGCAAGATACTTCTCTACCATTCTTAGTTACTAACTTGCATGCATCATGTACAGCGTTTAGCTCAAGGATGAGTGATGAGAGTCAAAGATGCTACATTTGTGAAGTCTGTATTTGCGGGACAAAAGTATTCATTTACTCTTTTGCAGCATCGACAATCTGCATTAACGCGAACACAAAATCTGAAAATAAATTCGTATTTTGAACAGAGATTAAGAACAAACAACCAAAACTGCATCAACTGCACGAGGGAATCATGAGGTCGTGTTGATATTATAACTTAACAGTGTTATAAAGATTTTAATGCCCGGTCAACGAGAGCTGGAAAAGACACTGCATTTATAAAACCGACCAACATCAACAGGCATATTAATCAAAAACTGATTCAGAAGTGCTTGAGGACAGGAATCACAAGAGTGTGAATGCATGTAAATAATGTCTTTCTATAGGTATAAAAACTAATGGAAAACATGATGACTATCAGACTTTACTGGCTATAAAAGACTTCAACAGTAGGCTGCCAAAATGCCACAGTTTGGTGCACATGCGAAACACATTGACCAGATCCAACAAGAAACTTGTGGAAAAACATGAAAACGATACGGAAAAAGTGATCTTTGGTTTGAAAATCATTCCCTTTTTTTTATCCATGTTCAATGCATGTTCAATTCTCAGGCAGAAATGTTCACCGGAATTAAACGTATATTCTAAAAATGCAAAAATATAAAAAGACTGGTGGTGAAACAAAAGAAAGAAGTTGCATGCATTAGAAGACATAACAGGGCGTTTAGGAGGGAGGAGATACAAAAATATATCAAACAGACTTGAGCACATGAGACGCAGCGAGTGCTAGCGAGTTATTGTGTGGGTGGTGGGTCTGTTTCTGCGGTGCAGTCCGTTTGAAGGCGTTTGTGTTCGCGCTCCTGTACTGTCTCTGCCAGGCCGTCTGTGTTTTCTTCCTCCACGTCGCTGTCTTCATTTTCCACAGCGTCCGCGCTGCAGCGAGAGCCATCGCTGTCACTGCCGCAGGAACTGGACGACTCGTCCTCCGAGCTCGAGTAGACCTCGGCGCCGTGGAAAATGTAGCGGTTCGGTGCTCGAAATAAATACTGCGAGGCTGCAAAACAGAGAAACAACAAATGACATGCATGCAGTGAGTGTTCGAGAACGCAAAACTTTCCAGAAATAAATATCTGATAGCTTTGGTTTTAAGCATCGTTTATATGAACAGTGACCTAATGTGATTTTAACACGCAACATTGAACATTTTATGAACACGTTATACTTAACCATTCAAAAATATAATAAAAATAACATCATAATCTAAATATAATAAATAACATTTATCTAGTTCAGAGTATGAAAAGACAATGCAGAAAAGCAGAACGGATGTGGCGGAAGACGAAACTTGAAATCCACTATAGCATATATAAAGATAGCCTTCGTGCTTTCAATGTGGAACTAGGCAAAGCTAGACAGTCATTCTTCTCAAACCTTATAAACAGTAACTTAAACAACACTCGCACTCTTTTTGCTACTGTTGAGAGACTGACAAACCCCCCAAGTCAGATTGCCAGTGAAATGCTCTCCGACAGCAAATACAATGAGTTTGCTTCCTTCTTTTCTGAGAAGATCAATAATAACATAATAAAAACTATATTAATATAATATAAATTACATAATTATACATACAAAAAACATTTATATAAAAACCATGATACATACACACACATACATATATATATAATAAAAATGTCTATATATAATTAAAAATATATTGTATAATATAAATATAAATATAATAAATAAATATAGTACATAAATTATGCTATTTAATTTTGATTAAAGATTAATTTGATAATTTTTGTGTAATTTGCAATAAAATGCACTAATAAGTCATTCTTGATAACAGCAGGAACCCCTCAAAAATGTGTTAAAAAAAAAGATTTTACCTGCGAGTCGTTTGCTGATTGGACTCTGACAGATTGGGCTTCTCCAGCACCGTCTCCGCACTTCAACACGGTGACGATCTGCTGGTTCTTCCTCCTTCACGTCATCAGTAGAGTCCAGTGCTTCTGTAGCTGTCTTCGGAGAATGCTCTTTTGGGTTGGAGTCTAACTGGTCTGTGTTAGTTTCCGCTAACGGCTCTGGAGGAGGGCTCGTTCTTCTGGCTGCTGTCTGCGGTTCCTCCTTCTCGGGAGACAGTGAAGTGTCCTCTGACGCTCGTGTGGAGGGGCTCCGAGCGGACGGTTTCTCCGTGATCTCGCTGAGACGGGACGAGCTGAAGCACAGCTGCTCGAAGTCGCCTCCCAGACGATGGCAGAGTTCGTTCACGATGACGTCACAGTCTCCGAGCAGCTCCACGTCGAAGTGCAGGTGCGGCAGCGGCTCGCGGTTGATCAGGACTTGAGGCACGTCGTGAGGTACGGAGCCTTCAGAGAGACAGGCATTCACAAAACTAATATCATTTCACTATGTGACCCTGGAGCACAAAAGCAGTCTTAAGTCGCTGGGGTATATTTGTAGCAATAGCCAAAAATACATTGTATGGGTCAAAATTACTGATTTTTCTTTTATGCCAAAAATCATTAGGATATTAAGTAAAGATCATGTTCCATGAAGATATTTAGTAAATTTCCTACCGTAAATATATCAAAACTTAATTTTTGATTAGTAATATGCATTGCTAAGAACTTCATTTGAACAACTTTAAAG
>NW_015638936.1:744696-747050 GCF_001515625.1 Sinocyclocheilus rhinocerous | reverse complement strand
TTCATTTTTGATTAGTAATATGCATTGCTAAGAACTTCATTTGGACAACTTTAAAGATGATTTTCTCAATATTTAGATTTATTCACACCCTCAGATTCCAGATTTTCAAATAGTTGTATCTCGGCCAAATATTGTCCTATCCTAACAAACCATACATCAATGGAAAGATTACTTATATTTTATTTATTTGATGTATAAATCTTGTATGAATTGACTGGTTTTGTGGTCCTGGGTCACATATGTTTTCCATACTAGGGTTCATGAGTTGATGAAAAGAAATTTATTAAATCATAATTTTTTTTAACTTTTAAATAAATAAATGTAAAATGAAATAAAAATACAACACTTACCAAAAAAAAAAAAAGATTTAAGAATATTATTAAAAGAATATTTAAAAATATTATAAAAAGTATATTTAATGAAATGACATAATGTGCGCAAAGAGTTTTTGAAAACCCTAAACTTTACACAAATAAATATCGGATTGCTTTTGGTTTTAAGCATCTTTTACATGAACATTTTTTTTTCTTTAAATAAAAAATAAAAAAAATTTAAAATGTATTACAATTTATTTTAATTTATATATTTATTTTATTTTAATACATTATATTTATTGTAAATAAATGACAAAAAAACAAAATATAACAAAATAATAATTCAATATTTAATCATATTAAAGTGTATATTGTATAATATATTCAAAGTATATCGTTTAATAATATTTAAAAGCATTACCGAAATTACAGCATGTATGCAATCTTAAAACAAAATGTAACAATTACTTAAAAAAAGATTTAAGAATATTTTAGAAGAATATTTAAAAATAATATAATAAATATATTTAATAAAAAGAAAAAAATGGTAAAGAATGACCTTGTTTACCTGCATGTGACAATTAATCAACATGAGAGAACGGTGAACATGCAAATGTGTTGTTAAATAATTGAAATAATAACTCATAGAAAATATTTTAGGTCAAAGGGGTTTAGCTGACAAAAATGCTTGGGAATCACTGATGATCCCATCTTTAGTATCCATTAAACTGCTGATTAACCTTCTTCATCTGAAAACACTTAAATCTCATTTGTGCGTGTGCATATTCGAACCTAGAGCGTAAAGAGAGCGTCTCAACCTGATGCATCATATCTGAATATACTCAAAATAGAAAATCCGAACCCGAAAGGTTCTGAGCTATCATGATATGATCAAGTGCAACAGCTTTATTTTTTACACCCAAAAGCAACCCAAATGACTGCAGACCACAGGAAAAAAACAAGAGGTGGAACGTACTGGGTATGAGAGCCACTGGCCGAACTTTCAGCGAGGAGCCGATGACGATGAGAAGATCCACCTCATCTTTATCCTGCTTCATGGCTCGGTGGAAAAATTCTGGAAGGTTCTCGCCAAAGAATGTTAACTGATGGACTGGAGGTGGGTGGATTACTTGTGGATTATTGTGATGTTTTTATCAGCTGTTTGGACTCTCATTCTGACGGCACCCATTCACTGCAGAGCATCCATTGCTGAGACACTGATGCAGTGCTACATTTCTCCAAATCTGATGAAGAAACAAACTCACCTACATCTTGGATGATCTGAACGTGATCACATTTTCAGCAAAGTTTCATTTTTGGGTGAACTATTCCTTTAAATTTTCATACTCAAGCATACCTGGTTGAATATATCCTCCCTTATGGCTTCACAGTCAACCTTATGTTTACAGACAAGACAGGAAGCAGTCGCAAAGGAACCTAAAATAATTAGTAAAAGACAGAGGATAATAAAAGAGTCTAGATACTGACAGAATAATGAACATCTAGGTTTAAATGAGGAATCAGGGGCAGATATACCATGACACTGAATGATCTTCTGGATTCCAGCCGCTTGCTCCAGTGTGTCGATATTCTGAGTGTAGTTCCTCAGTAGCCTTCCCTTCTTATCCAGCATTGATATGAACCTGTGACATGGAGACGGCTGGAACTGTCCTGGGTAGATTTCCTACAGTATAAGCAAACAGAGAATATTGTTATTTATGCAATTTTTATACATAAATGTATGCAAATGCATAAATGTAAATGCAAACCTTTATGACAAGACAACTGCTGAATAGGGTAAATATTTTAACAATTGTTTAAGACAATTGTTTTCTACTACAAGTTTTCTGAAATGTTACGTTTTGATACGCAAACAGTGCATTATATAATTAAATATCCAATAATTTGCCTACATTTAACAGAAAATAAATCTGAACTTCTTGTTTGATTTTGTTGACATATGTGACCCTGGACCACAAAACCACTCATAAGGGTTAATTTTTTGAAATTGATATTTATACGTCATCTGAAAGCTGAATA
>NW_015638936.1:739507-743549 GCF_001515625.1 Sinocyclocheilus rhinocerous | reverse complement strand
CGTCTTAATGCTGGATTTGTTTCAGCTTTTGTCTTCTCCAGATGTTAACTGATGGACTGAAGTGGTGTGGATTACTTGTGGATTATTGTGATGTTTTTATCAGCTGTTTGGACTCTCATTCTGACGGCACCCATTCACTGCAGAGCATCCATTGCTGAGACACTGATGCAGTGCTACATTTCTCCAAATCTGATGAAGAAACAAACTCACCTACATCTTGGATGATCTGAACGTGATCACATTTTCAGCAAAGTTTCATTTTTGGGTGAACTATTCCTTTAAATTTTCATACTCAAGCATACCTGGTTGAATATATCCTCCCTTATGGCTTCACAGTCAACCTTATGTTTACAGACAAGACAGGAAGCAGTCGCAAAGGAACCTAAAATAATTAGTAAAAGACAGAGGATAATAAAAGAGTCTAGATACTGACAGAATAATGAACATCTAGGTTTAAATGAGGAATCAGGGGCAGATATACCATGACACTGAATGATCTTCTGGATTCCAGCCGCTTGCTCCAGTGTGTCGATATTCTGAGTGTAGTTCCTCAGTAGCCTTCCCTTCTTATCCAGCATTGATATGAACCTGTGACATGGAGACGGCTGGAACTGTCCTGGGTAGATTTCCTACAGTATAAGCAAACAGAGAATATTGTTATTTATGCAATTTTTATACATAAATGTATGCAAATGCATAAATGTAAATGCAAACCTTTATGACAAGACAACTGCTGAATAGGGTAAATATTTTAACAATTGTTTAAGACAATTGTTTTCTACTACAAGTTTTCTGAAATGTTACCGCAAACAGTGCAAACAGTGCATTATATAATTAAATATCCAATAATTTGCCTACATTTAACAGAAAATAATCTTGTTTGACTTGTTTGATTTTGTTGACATATGTGACCCTGGACCACAAAACCACTATGGCGTACGGGACATCTGACGGACCCCTCGGACAGTGAGGAACAACCTGCAGCAGAACATCAACGGTTTCACGAGCCGCAACACAATTGCAAGCACATCTTAACGGAATAGTTCACCCAATAATGAAATTTTCAGCAAATCCAAGATTAGGATGAGTTTGTTTCTTCATCAGATTTTGGATAGCTATGCATATTACTAATCAAAAATTAAGTTTTAATATATTTATAGTAGGACATTTACAAAATATCTTCATGGAGCATGATCTTTACTTAATATCCTAATGATTTTTGGCATAAAAGAAAAATCTATAATTTTGACCCATACAATGTATTTTTGGCTATTGCTACAAATATACCCCAGCGACTTAAGACTGTTTTTGTGCTCCAGGGTCACATAATAGAGTTAAAGGTTTTTCTAGACAGGATTTTGGGTTTCTCTTTTTATCACTATAAAAATTAGAAAATACTATCAACAGACAGAAAAAAAATGTTTTTAGGAGTAAAATGTTATATATCAGGTAAACGGTACATGAACAAACCCCTCTGTAAAAGTCTTGGGAATATTGACTGAAATAAAACTGTAAAGTTTGTTGTATGCAAGTTTTACTGAAGTGGAGAAAAAAAAACTGTCTTTAAAGATAAGTAATGTAATTGAAATGGATAAAGTGCAATAAAATAATTTTTTTTCTTCCACTATGGAAGCAAAATAGACCAAATTAACCAATGCATTAAAAACTATAGGTTCACCTGTAGTGTCTCACGTTATTTAAAAACGTATCATTACAGTAATTGTTTTCCATTAATGGTTGAAATGCAAATGAGAAGGCAGTGTATCGAACCTTGGCAAATTTGAAAAAAGGCCTTGGATCTCTTCTAAAGTAGTCTATGTCAAACATGGCTTGAGGATCAGGAAGGTCAGGAAAGTCCACAGCGAGTCGAGCGTATATGCCGTCTCTAGACCGAAAGTCAGGAATGCCACAAGAAACAGACACCTGTGGAGGAACAAGAGCAACCAATCAATATTTGAGAGACTGGACACATACTCCGAGTGCGTCTGAAAGCACAAATCATAAACGCACCCCGGCGCCAGTGAGCACAAGTATCTTCTTCCTCTCGTTCAGGAGCCGCACGACGTCCTCCAATGTGTTGATGTCTTTGCGTTTCTTTCTTTTGGGCGGCTCGGAGATGTTGATGATGATCTGCCACAGCGTCATGTCGTCGAGATCCGCCGGGAGGTCCGTTTCGGGAAGCAGGTCTTTCAAAATGGCCCTCGGGTCGGTTCCTCTCATGATGTGCTGCTGAATGAACCGATACGAGCCTAAAAGAAAACCAAGCTTTCATTTAATTCACAAAACACTAAATCTGCACAACAGTATATTGTGAATTGAGCACTACAGACATGACTTAAAGGGATAGTTCACCCAAAAATGAAAATGTGATGTTTATCTGCTTACCCCCAGGGCATCCAAGATGTAGGTGACTTTGTTTCTTCAGTAGAACACAAACGAAAATTTTTAACTTTAACCGTTGCAGTCTATCAGTCGTATAATGCATGGCAATGGTAACAAAATCTATGAGAGTAAAAAAAACATGCACAGACAAATCCAAATTAAACCCTGCGGCTCGTGACGACACATTGATGTCCTAAGACACGAAACGATCGGTTTGTGCGAGAAACCGAACAGTATTTATATCATTTTTTACCTCTAATACAGCACTATGTCTAATACAGCACTAACTGTCTTTGGGCGCGTGCACGGCATCCGGTGCATTGCCATCCATTATAAGATTGATGGACTCCAACGGTTGGAGTTAAAAATCATCAAATGTGTTCTACTGAAGAAACAAAGTCACCTACATCTTGGATGCCCTGGGGGTAAGCAGATAAACATAAAATTTTCATTCTTGGGTGAACTATCCCTTTAAGTTTATTGAGTTTGATCGGTTTCACAGCAAACAAAGATTATACATTATAAAAACAATACAGTGGCACTCAATACAAAATACAAAATTTAAATAAAGCATCGGGGGCATGCTCCACACAGAATTTCTATTGAAGATATTTGCTTTACATGCTCATGTGTAGTTACTTTAAGGTATTTTTTTAAATATTTTTTATTACCTTACATGTCCAAAAGTATAATTTTTCACCAAAAAAAGCATTTAACATCTTATTGCAACATTTGACAAAAATCAAGATTGAATATATTTGGTTGAAATCCCATGTTATAAAAGATGAAGTGCTCTGCAGGCTATTTAAGACAATATTGGCTGATTAGATGGCAATGCTGAGCTAAAATGCAAAATGCTTGCCCTCTCTCTCTCTTCACCGTTCCCACATCTCAGACCTCAAATACATAACATATTACCCGTTTTTGAAGTGAAGAGTAATAAAATACTATGCAAAACTTATTGAAACGAACGTTTTTTTTTACTTTTATTTTTATTGAACACACGGGACAAAGGCTCATCAAAGTCAAGACACTACAATTTCCACACATTCTTTGAAGTACAGTATCACACTTATCCTCAATGGTACAGTATGTGTCCACACAATCCATTTATCCCAATACTTGATACATTTATCCAAATTGAGTCTAACAGTAAATGTAAGTCTCTCCATACAGTATATTTAGTTTACAATTCCCTGGTAGGGGTGTGCGATATTGACAAAAAATAATATCTCGATATTATCTGTGATTTTATCGATAACGATAATTAGACGATATTTTGCTGAGTGTGTTATTGTGCTGGTATCTTAAAGACTGCCGTGGACAGCTGACTCCTAAAGTTTTTGATATTCTTCATATTCTGTGTGCTGGTCAGTTCACACTGAGAGAAATTAATCTTTTAAACTAATAAGTTTAAACTGATTTTTACATTTTATGGGCATTTTTACCTTTATAAAGCCATTTTTTCTAAAAGTGTCCATATCAGTGAATTATGAAATCAGTATCAACAAAATTCATCTTTGCAATGCAGAGGAAACACAGAATCTGCTTCTGAAGTGGCTTTCAGATGTATTTACACGCTGTTTAATGCAGGACATGAATGCATTTAACCTGCAATTACAAATGCATAAATAATGTTTTGATATATTAAACATAAAAC
>NW_015638936.1:734502-738738 GCF_001515625.1 Sinocyclocheilus rhinocerous | reverse complement strand
TATGATTCAGTGGGCTATATAACACTTTTAATTGTCAGGAAATTATTTGTCTTTAAAAGTTTTGGTTCAATATACTTACCCGTTGATCAAAAATAGCCTTAAACCTATACACTTTTTTTTATTTAGTAACTTTCAGGAGGGTGTACTCATTTTTGCAACACAAAATTGTATCACTTTGATAAGAAAATCTTATTTTGCTGAATAATTTAGGCATTCTTCTTTGGTAATTAATCAAGCAGGCTTGTTGGAACATTCTCCAAAGAACCCTAACATGTCTTCTAAGTAAAGAGTAATTGCTGAATTTGTTAAGTTTTAGAGGGGGTGTACTCATTTATGCTGTGCACTGTATATATCGCACACCCCTAACTACTGGTCTCTTGTTGGAGGGTCAGCCCAAAACCATTTACGTGTTATGGCTTTTCCGACTGCTTGCTAAAAGTATTTTTAATAAGTATTTATCACTGCCTTAGAACCGTTTTAGGTATTTTTCCTAGGTACAGTGTAATGAATGAAAAATCCATCTCCTCCCCTAATATTTTTCCAATTTCAGCTGCCAAACGACCAGTTTTTTTATTTACCCTTGTAAGACCCCCCCCCCTCATAAAAACACTTTCTCTCTGGATCGAAGCAAATCTCATAGGTGACCTATTTTGATCTCAAAAAGGTGAGTTGTAGCTGAAAAGTGAGGAGTTTGCATCAAGATTCTTTAAATCTACTTTTGAAAGAAGTTTTTCTGGGTCCATCTTATAAAACAAGGCTTTAAGAGCTTTGCACTACAGACAACGGAGGATGAAACCAGCTAAACTGACCAATCTGTGGCTGAGGCGTCCAGTCACTGGAGCTGGCGCGAGACGAGCAGTCATCATCATCGTGAGGAAGATCAGGAGACGTGAAACCATTGGGATGGACACCTTCGTCAATTAGGTCTGAGAGCAAACCACACAAAAACACCATTTCAGATTGATCTCGGTTTATATAGAGGAATAACAGCAGCATAATACGACTGGCCTTACTGTATTTCACTACACTAGATGGTTACTATGTAACCTAAGACTTAGTGCTTATATT
This sequence comes from Sinocyclocheilus rhinocerous, assembly GCF_001515625.1. Lineage (NCBI taxonomy): Eukaryota > Metazoa > Chordata > Actinopteri > Cypriniformes > Cyprinidae > Sinocyclocheilus > Sinocyclocheilus rhinocerous. Next base: position 737,670 of record NW_015638936.1, on the reverse strand, counting down.
AATAGTTCTGTTCAAATTTAATCCTATATATCACTTATTTTATATTTCTATGAAGAACATTTATTTTAATAAATAAACAAGGTAATCAAGGTAAAACTGTGTGTAATATAAACATGAAAGTATATGATTGAGTGGTGCGGGAGTTACAGCTTCATTAATCAGCATGAAGAACAAGAATGCATTATTATAGTGACTAAATACATTTTAATAAAATATGTAAATAATTGTATAAATAAAGCATGAAATATTTATGGAGTTGACATGACAAGTCAAAGCAGTGACAGAAGTGTGACATGTCCCCTAAAACTAATAATAGTAATAATAATAATAATAACTGAAGGGGTTAATATTATGCAATAAATAAAATAAAATATAATTTAATTAATAATTAAATTACGTAATATAAATAATCAATCACAAAATAATATTGAATAATTACTTTATTAAATAATAATAATAATAATAATAATAAAACACTTAAGTATAAAAATATAAAAACACTTAAGAGATAACAACAACAATACTATTTAATAAGACAAGATTAAAAATAATATTTACTTAATAAATATTGAAACTATATAAAATGATAAAATACACAAATCAATAACATCTTAAAATCTAAATAATGATACCAAAATATTTAATAATTAAATTGCATAATTAAATATAATAATAATAATAAACACTTAAATGTAAAACATAAAAACAAGTTTTTATAATATTAAATAATTATTCAATCTCCACAGATAATAATAATAATAACTGAATAATTCAATAATAATAAAAATATATAAATTGTATAAAAACTAAATAATAATAATTATTATTATAATAAAACCATAAAAAGTTGCTATTATATTGTTGATCATACAAACATCACAAACGTAAAAACAAGGTAAAACTGTGTAACGTTAACGTTACATGTATTAAACCTGACTGTTAGCTTAGCATGAGAGAAATCAACTTTAAAAACTCCCAAAATAACCAGTAAATCATAAAAATAAATCACTGAGGAACGTAATGCTGTACCGGAGAGCTCGGGTTCGGTGAGGTTGTTGTTCAGTGAGGCCTGAGGATGGGACTCGTCCATCAGCGCCGGTTCCGCCTCCACCGGCTCGGTTCTGCCGCGCTCCGAATCACCGCGCGGATCCCGGAGTCTCGGTCTCTTCAGAAGCGGCTCGGCGGCGTCGGCCCGTTTATTTTCGCCGTCCGCCATCTTCGCCGGAGAGTGAACGAACGGAGGAGGAGCGCGGGAGAACTTCCGGTAATGGTGTGACGTCACGTCACGAGCCGATGGACCGAGTCCGTACAAGCTAACGTTAAATACAAAACATTTTGGAATGCACTTTCCTAGCAAATATCGTCCCACCAATAAAGTTAAAGAAGTTACTTATAAAGTTATTAATTAAATTGAATTTAGTTTAACTTATCCAGTCTCAAGAGTTTTTAAAGAGATGGAAAATACGTTTTTATTTTTTAATTATTTATTTGTTTTACTGTTAAACACACAAAATTTAAAATTCCTTTAACTGGTAAATATATTTTTATTGTATGGAAATAAGAGTTTAGAAAATAAATTGATTATTAATTTGCGTAATTTTATATGAAAAATACTATAAACACAAACAAAAAATGGGCAAACAATAAAATGAACATCGTGCTGTTTAAAATTGAGCTAATGAAATATAAAGAAATTCTGAAAGAAAAAAAACTAATGCATGGAATACTTGAAAGCTTTTCTTTTGTTTATTTATTTTAAATGTTCTACATTTAAACAAACAAACAAACAAATAAGATGCGGTGTTGGAAAAATTTAAATTTTACATTTAAAGTACTTTATTGCCATTATTATATATACATACAATACCATGGTATTCTGTAAATTACACGACAATTTTTGAATTACGTACTATTAAAAAAAAAAAAAAAGTACGGTATTTTAGTATGAGTCAGAGCGTCTGCGTCACGCAGGCCATTTAAAAGCCCTTCTACCGTAAAGCTCCAAATACTAACGCGCATGCGCGCTCTGTTGACTGCGGCCGACTGAGAGAAGGACTCGTTTACGGGAGTTTACGGTAGTGTTGCGGTTGAGTGCAGGAGGCATGGAGGCGATACTGAGCTGCAGAAAGGAGGATCTGGAGGATTATTACGGGCTTCTCGGCTGCGATGAACTCTCAACGGTAAACACAATTTACTACAAACCATAACAGTGCTTTTAGAGCGTGCGTTTTATTATTTCTGCTAGTTTATTACGGCGTCTTTAAGGGCAAAGTTGAATTAAAATAATAGCAGTTGCTACATGTAAATGTGCATTTCATCTTTTGTAAATAATCAATGTAAAAATATTTGATAGACTAATTGCATGAACGTGTATGTGACAGAATAAGACGTTTTACACATCTAATAATTATGACAGCAGAACAGCCTGTTGCTTTAATGTCAGGGACTGACAACATCATGCTGGTGGTAATAATAATTGATTAAATAGCTGGAAATGCACATGCTGAAGCGAACAGACTTATCCATCTGCATTACAGAGTCAATCAAAACATGCTAATCTCGACACAAATGTATATGCATGCTTCATAGACTGAACAGATCGTCAATGAGTTTAAAGTGAGAGCTCTGGCCTGCCATCCCGACAAACACCCAGAGAACCCCAAAGCAGGTAGAGATAATAATTCATATTTTTGTGCAAAGATGCAATCTGTTTCTTTTGGTTTTGCATTAAGAGAGAAGCTGAGACACGTTGCACCAATACCGTGGTACTTTGAAATGCACCGTAGTTCTGAATGATTGCCATATTAATGTACTTGTTTAATTAGTTGCAATGCATTTTGTCCAAAAACTTGCCCAGTTGTCGATTGATTTGGGTTTTCCAATAGGCAATGACCGATATAATGCCAAATCTTAGACAATTCTTGAGTTTAAATCTGTTTAAAAAATCATTTACAAAAACAATTTAGTCTTATAAAATCATGAATTAAATAACAATAAAATAATGTAATTCGTTTGACAAGAAAAAGTCATTTAAATACTTTAAAAGTATGTTTATTTTAAATAATAATTTTGAAAAATGTATTCAGTAATTCCTATAAAATCATGAAAGATATAAATAAAATGAAAAGGATACAAATGTGATTTACAATGAATAAAAAATACTTTCAA
>NW_015638936.1:715346-734459 GCF_001515625.1 Sinocyclocheilus rhinocerous | reverse complement strand
GATTTACAATGAAAAAAAAATACTTTCAAAAAAAATTAAAAAAAAAAAAAAAAAAAAATGCAAATAAAATATTTAAAAATTCATTTTTAGTGGATTGTGTTCGCACAATTTTTAATGAATGACTAAAATACTTTTTGGAGATTTTTAAAACAATTTAAATGTTGATAATTTAAGTTTATATTAAATCATTGTAAATGTATTCATTTAAATATTTGTTTATGTATATTTTTGGTTTGCACTAACCTAAACTAACATGATGAAACATCACAAAGACAAATAATTTTCCTTTTTTTTTTTTCACAATAACTTTACTGATGAATTATTCACAGTAAGACCAGGAACATTAATACAGGAATCTGTCAGATCGTTCTGAACGTCACTTTTGTGAGTGTTTGAATCTGTTTCTCACACACTTTCCGCAGTGGAGGAGTTCCAGAAGTTACAGGAAGCTAAAGAGGTTCTCACAGATGAGAAGAAAAGAAAGAATTACGATCTCTGGCTCAGAAGTCGAATTGTAATCCCGTTCAGCGAGTGGCGAGCGCTCAGTGACTCCGTTAAAACAGTGAGTGTTAGGTAGGTGATATATTCATTACATTTATAACAATTTATAATAATTGCATTACTTTTCAGTCAATGCATTGGGCTGCGAGGACCAAGAAAGAGCCAATGCTTGAGGCTGCAACACACACACACTCACTCACTCACTCACTCACTCACACACACACACACACACACTCTCACTCACTCCCTCACTCACACACACACACTCACTCACACACACACACTCACACACACACACACACACTCTCACACTCACTGCCATGTCTTTCGTGAGCATTTGAATCTGTTACTCACACTTGTGAGTGAACGTTTTGCAGTGGAGGAGTTCCAGAAGTTAAAGGAGGCTAAAGAGGTTCTCACGGATGATAAGAAAAGAAAGAATTACGATCTCTGGCTCCGAAGTCGAATTGCAATCCCGTTCAGCGAGTGGCGAGCGCTCAGTGACTCTGTTAAAACAGTGAGTGTTAGTCGCTGCTTTGAATGACAGGACGCTGATGATGAACGAATGCATGGAAAATTAACACTGCATTCTGTCGTGCAATTTATAATAACTCATGAATGTGTTTCCTAAAATGAAATCTCAGTCAATGCATTGGGCCGTGAGAAGCAAGAAAGAGCCGATGCTTGAGGCTGCAAAAGATCCAGATCCAGTGAACGTGAATGGAGAGAAACCGTCTGAATCCTGTAAGAGAGTTCTTTGTCATGGCTATTTACAATTCTTCAGTTATTAGTTTTTTACCCTAATGTCTCTGTTTCACAGATGATTTTTGGCATCACAGGCTTCGCTGGGCTGGTGAAGCTCCCTCAGGCCTTTTACAGAAGTTCAGGAACTATGAAATATAAATGCATATTTTCTGTCGTTCTATATTCTATATTCTTATCCTATTCTATTCTTCCACATATAGAGGAAAGAATCAGAACTGACCATTCATTTACTACGCGTCACCATTATGCATAACGTTGACTTGGTCTGTTTTAATTTGTTTTGTAGAAAGGTAAGATATGTTGATATTAATGTTCAGCAGTGATGCTTTCTATGCCTTAAATGTCCAATCAGAATGATTTTTTGTTGAAATATGAGTTTCAAGCCTGCAGATTGGCACAATAAATGATTATAAAGTTTATTTTAATGAATATAATGTGTAATAAATAATGCATTTTTATGCATATAGCATCAATTAAAGGAGACATATTATGCCCCTTTTTACAATATGTAATACAAGTCTCTGGTGTCCCCAGAGTACTCCACAGATCATTTATTATATCATTTTCGAAAATGCCTATTTTGAGTGGAAGCAGAAACACGCTGTTTTTCGGGCCTGTGTCTTTAAATGCAAATGAGCTGCTGCTCCCCGCCCCCTTTTCCAGAATAGTGCTGCTCCATTACAGCTCGTACCTGCTAAAAACATCTGTTTTGGTTCTGATTATCATGTTTATCGCTCTGAAATCATGCGTTTTAAACCATATGAGTTTAAACTTCAGATATACTGTTTTCTGAGTGCACACATTCGAAGCACACGCACAGAAAGCGGCTGTCACAGCATGTGAGTACTAAACTAAGTTCTCATTCACACACAAGTTTACATTAAAAACACACACGAGTTACAAAAAACAGTGGGTTATGTCTGTGAAGGTCTGATTTTCATGATATATATGAATAAAAATAGCATTCAATTAATATACATATAAGCCATTTTATTTATGTTCAGAAAAAGAGATAGAAAAGTGTTTATCATATGAGCGCCATGTGCAATCAGCATTTTGAGGCAAATCTGTGTGTTTGTGTAAAAATATGTCTGTTGTGCATTGTGCTTAATTGTCAGCCCATGGTGCATAAATAAAACAACCTACTGTGGAATAGGACACAAATGTAGAAGTCATTATCTTTTTTACATAAATGCAACCAGTCCTAAAGAGATTAAAGGGAAAGTATCCTCTATTAAGATTCTACTGGATCTTGAACATTCTACTGGAGTAGAATGTTATTTGAAATAGTTTATTCAGTAGAATCTCATTTGATTCTTATTCAAGGGCGTAGAATTTAGTAAGGACGCTGACATGTCCCTAGCGCAATATCTAGAGACTACTGTATTGTCCCTAGCAATATTTTTGATAAAACTATTGAATATATTTGTATGTAAGCACTAGTGTTGTTGTAATTTGGGCTGCATCTGAAGTAGGTCACACCATTGATATTAGCTGAGAAGTTAAAGAAATAAACGGTGTGCTTTCAAGGACTCATATTTAATAGATGTGTGGAGTAAGAACATATAAGAGCCGAAGTGTTTGAAACACAGCTGAATGATAAAGTTTAAGTAACCATAACTTTAACTCTGTTGTTCTGCTGTTTTGTGTTCATCTGCTTCTCCCATCGACTATCACTGTATAGACTACTAATACAATCAGATACAACAATCATTTCTTAAATATTTATTACAATATATACTGATAAATTGAAGATTTACTTCAATGCTATGAGTGGATGCGTTCCACTGATTTCTATTGAACTGAACTGCAGCTCAAACTATTTCAGATACAGTGGATTACGCTACAGACTCCATCATAATGCACAATGTTTCCATTAACATATTAATCATCATATTAATGGAGCATTTCACTTTTTATGACAGAACTACATTATTTAAAGAATAAAAAGGATTTTTATTCGTGTATTATTTTAATTGTATTTATTTATTTTTAATTTTCCATTTAATCTTTTTAAATCTGTAGATTTTTCTTCTGACGGAACTAAAGGCATTTTTCATTAATCTATTATTTAACTTTATTTTTTATTTAATCTGTTAAAATTGTATTTATTTATTAAAATCTGTCGATTTTTTCACTAATTTACTATTATTTTTATTTTATTTATTCATTTTTACATATTTTATTTAATCTATTTAAATCTGTCGGTTTTCCTTCTGATGTAACTAAAGGCATTTTTTTATGCATTTATATTTATTTATTTATTTAATTGTATTTTATTTTAATATTTTTGTTTCATCTGTTAAATCTGCCGGTTTTCCTTGTGACGGAACTAAAGGCATTTTTAAATTAATTTATTATTTATTTTATTTTATTTTTAATATTTTTGTTTCATCTGTTAAATCTGCCGGTTTTCCTTGTGACGGAACTAAAGGCATTTTTAAATTAATTTATTATTTATTTACTTTTATTTAATTTTTAATATTTTTGTTTCATCTGTTAAATCTGCCGGTTTTTCTTCGAACAGAACTAAAGGCAGTCGGAACAGATTTCACTTTTATTTTACTGTCCGCTCTTCCTCAACTGTGTGTTCATTCATTGGTTAAAGTCCAGCGGATCCTCTCTGTGATTGGTCAGTCCCATGTGTCAATCATTCTATTGGCTTTCACTGACTCCAGTTCACATACAGTTGTGCGCGCACAGAAGACCGAACGTTTAAAGTCAAGATGGCAAGTAAAATCCTTCTGAGAGGCTGTCGCCTGACTCTGATGGGAAGACAACATATTTTAATGAAAACACCTCAGCGTGCGATGGCCGGTAAAGGTGAGAGACATTCAGGAATTTCTACAGAGAAATTAAGCAGCACGATAAACTACTGATATTATTCATGCACGTACAAAAATAAAGCAATATGCTGTCCTATTCGATATTTTTGAAAGAGTGACATATTAATGCTCTGACAGACCGGACATATGAAACTGCTCGGTGATATCTGAAGAACATTAAAGTACACTTGAAAGTAGGGTTAAATACGCTAGACATGACTTAAAGCGATAACGTGGAGGCTCGTATGATATATACGGAGTGCGTTTAATCAAGGTCACTTGTTCTTTATGCTGTGGAGGCCGAGCTCTGGCCTTTCTTGGCACTAAACTCATGTTCGTGCGCCAGTTACTGCGGATCATGGAGGGCGCCGCTTTATTTACCCGATGTTTGGCGACACCTAGTGGACAAGTGGTGTCTTCGCAATCTCAAGACCAAGTGCGAGTGTAAACAAAACTATTTGCAGTAACACGCTGGTGGCACTTTTTAAATTAGTAACATTAACATTATTGCCTGTATAACTAATGTATAATTAGTGAATGTACATGCAAGTATAAGTAATGAAGCTTAAACTAAAACCATTTAAAAAAATCGTTACTTGAAATAAAATACATAAAAACTTTTACAGCAAGTTTTTTTGTAACAAAAAAAAAGTATATATATATATATTTTTTTTAATTTTTAATTTAGGTTAACTTGTACTGTACTAAAAAAACTAAAATAAGAATTAGACCATACATACTCAATGAAAAAACCAAAACAAAAAACAAATTGACTACAACTTAAAAATTAAAATGAAAACAAAATCAAAATATTAATAAAATGTAATACATTTTTATTTTGCACAATTCTGTTTTTTTTTTGTTCCCACCAAATAATAAATATTATAAAATAATAACACTGATATACACTAACACTGATATACACTGTAAAAAATAGTAAAAAAAATAAAACAAAGATTATTGGAATACTTTTTTACAAATACAAAAATTCAGCCTCTTGCTATTTATTCATAAATCATTGTGAAATTTTCTTTAAATTTCTGAGTGAAAATCTTTCAGCGTATGAATGTGCATGGTCTGTTAAGCATTATATTTTTGTTATAATAAACGTTTTTTATTTAGAGTAAAAGATTATATTTAAATTATTTTTATAACACTTTACAAAAACTTTATTAAAATAGAATATAAATGCATATGCATTTGCAGTATAAACTTTATTAATATTTTTTTTTTTCTTAGAAGAATCTTTGATCCCTTGAGGATAAATCTCAGATTATGATGTAATGCCATTATCATTTCAATGAGAATATGTGACTGGGGCATAATAGGTTATATTTAAATAAAACATGTATATGAAATTGTTTACTGTATTCACAATTAAATAAAAAAAAAAAGTTTTTTTGACCGTATTAATGGCAGATATTTTTCTCTTATTTTTTGTCCTCCAGGGCTCTGGTTGCACCGTCCGCTTTTACTCAAGCGTATCACTGTCTTACCATCGATCATGTTTTCTGTTTTCAGGTATTCCAACAGATGAAGAGCAGGCAGCGGGGCTGGAGAGACGCATCCTGCAGGCCATGAAGAAAGGCCAGGTAAAACACACAATGATATTCTGTTTGACCAGTGTATTGTTTTCATTCTGAACCACCCATCATCTGTTATACAGGATCCATACAGCATATTCAAGCCAAAGGAATACACTGGAACCAGAGACGACCCTCATATCGTTCCCAGCATCAATAACAAACGACTGGTCGGCTGCCTCTGTAAGTTTTTACATTTTGGATTAAATTTAAAAGTCCTGTTTTCTTTTCTGAGAGTTTTGATCTCTTTTTTTTTGTCAAAATTTCGAGTCTCTCAATTCATGGTGGCAACAAGCTTTCAAACGATCCACTAAATCCAACTAAAGTATACAGGGGGAAAAAATCACAACATCAAATCTAGAAAAATTTTTGTTTATTTACAATTTACAAACACAGGAAAAATGTCAGCATTTGTTTGACTGCTTCCTTCAGCACTCACACAATGGCACAGCAACTAAATCTCACACACGTGTGTGATGAGCGGGTTAAGACTGATGGAGTTGAACTTGAACTCCAATCATCAAACTCACTTATTATTTGTATTGGACATAAATTATTACTTAGAATGTTATCAGTGGCATTTTATTTGATTCTGTAATCATGCAAACTTCTAAACACCCGTAAGACTTTGCATTGCCACTCCAGTATATGAACATTATAACAGCGTTTTCATCAGACACGTTCTGCTGCTGCAATCAGATTTTGATACTTACTCAAACTTCTAAAAAACGAAACACAAAAAAGCCCAAAACAATCTGTGTGTGTGTGTGTGTGTTTTCAGTTAAGGCACATGACACAAAAGTGGTTTAAAGATCCTGCAAGGACACACACCACTTCCTTTGAACAAAATTATGTGCAGAACAAAATGATTCTGCATCGATATTCATCCAGTACATCCTGAAGTGAATCTGAACAATATGCCAAAATGTTTTCAAAAAAGTCACACAACGTTTAGCAAATCCAACATCTTCGTATCGGTTGCATCCATGAGGCGTTAGTTTGTGAAGTCATTTAGAATAAAATCATATTCTATGTAATTAAATAAAATAAAAAACAAAGGTTTTGTAATGCTAACATTAGTTAAATACTATCGTTAATAAACAATAGCATTTCATAATCTCAGTGTAATTTTTACATATTCATTTTAACAGTAATAGTAATACAATATAACAGTAGTTAATGCATTCTGAATGAATAATGAACAACTGTGTATTTATACATTAACATTTATTTGTTCACTATGGTGAATTTCTAAATTCTGTAAAATATAGTTGTTCATTTTTCGTTTATGATACTGATGTTAATGTATAGAACCTTACATAGTGTGTTGCATGTTTAAAGGAGCATTTCTCCCAGAAATGAATATTAGCTGAAAATGTACTCTCCCTCAGGCCGTCCAAGATTAGGATGAGTTTGTTTCTTCATCAGATTTGGAGAAATGTAGCATTGCATCAGTGTCTCAGCAATGGATGCTCTGCAGTGAATGGGTGCCGTCAGAATGAGAGTCCAAACAGCTGATAAAAACATCACAATAATCCACAAGTAATCCACACCACTCCAGTCCAGCAGTTAATGACTTGAGAAGGAGAGACAACTGATTTGATGTGAGAGACAACAGGAGATGGACTTTTTCCCTGGAGGAAGCGTTATTATGGATTCATATTTTAGTCAGAAGCAACGGTTTGAAGTTAAAAACATCTTAATGCTGGATTTGTTTCAGCTTTTGGCTTCTCCAGATGTTAACTGATGGACTGGAGTGGTGTGGATTACTTGTGGATTATTGTGATGTTTTTATCAGCTGTTTGGACTCTCATTCTGACGGCACCCATTCACTGCAGAGCATCCATTGCTGAGACACTGATGCAATGCTACATTTCTCCAAATCTGATGAAGAAACAAACTCATCCTAATCTTGGATGGCCTGAGAGTGAGTACACATTCAGCCAATTTACAGTATTTTAGTATTTACATTTTTGGGTGAACTATTTCCCCTCTTCCACTCCAAAAAAAAAAGAGAAAAAGAAAGAAAGAGGGGAAAAAAGGAGAAATCTTTAAATGCTCACTAGCACACAAATATCACCCAAACTTTGAGTAAGTAACAAAACTCTGATATACAAATACTGTTTACATATTTAAGTGCCACTGGGACACTATTTTTGCAGATAAGTGTCTTTATTCAAATCGTAACTGATGATTATTCAGATGCATAATAAACATTTCTATGCTAATTTTGAAAACAACTCGAAGGCAGCAGTCACACAATGAAGTACACAAATGTTTCTGCAGGCTGAAGCGTGTGGTACCTGTGTCTCACATACAGTCGGATTGCTCGTTTTGCGCTCGCTGACGTCAGACGAGGTTGAAGCCCTGGGTGTGTTCGATGGCATGCAGCAGTTTCTCTTTGAGTGTCTCCTTATTAGTGTACTTGGGCAGATCCAGCAGGTTGAAGCATGTGTGCGCTACAGGGAAATAGTGCTTTCCGCCACCGGTGGGCTGGATCACTAACACCAGGCTCTTCATGCCCAGGATGGGGATTCGGTCGCTGCCCGTGAGGAACACTAGTGTAAATGACAGGAAGACAACATCAAAACGTCAGCTTGAGGTTCTGAGCATAACCTTTCAGAGACAGCTAGGTAAAGTTACTTAAACACCATACTTTGCCCAGGTGATTAATCACAGTACATTAAGACAAAAGTTTTCTGCAAATGTTATGTTTCCTGTCAAATGTTATGCACATGAGTATCTCATTGAATATTCACTTATTTGCATACATTTCCAGAAAAGCCACATTCAAAACTGTCCTTGTTTGATTTTGTTGACATATTAGAATTAAAGGTTTTACGGAGGGGCTTTGGGTTTCTCTTTTTATCACTCCATAAATCAGAAAATACTGTCAACAGATAAAAACACATTTCACTATTCAGGAATAAAATGTTTTATAAATCAGGTGAATAATATATGAACAAACCCCTCTATAAAAACAGAATATAGATAGGAATAAAAATTTTATGTTTAGTGTAGGTAAATATTTCCGAAGTGGAGGAAAAAAAACTCATTTTGAGAAAAGCCCTTAAAGATATGTTCTGTAATCAAAATCTACAGACATAAATAGATGCAAAGTGCAATAATAAAATCAGATGAACAAATATGAACAAACCTCTCTGTTAACATTTCAGAATATAGATATGAATGAAACTGCAAATTTTGGTGTGTATAAGTGTTACTGAAGTGAAGGAAAAAAAAACTTATTTTGAGATTACACTAAACATTGTAATCAAAATCTAAAGATGCACACAGATAAAGTGCAACAATAAAACCAGCCGAATGATAGATGAACAAACCGTTCTGTAAAAACCTTCAGAATACAGATAGGAATAAAACTAAAGTTTGGTACAAGTAAGAGCTGCTGAAGTGCACCAGACTCTCAGCCTTTAAAGGAGACATATTATGCCCCTTTTTACAATATGTAATATAAGTCTCTGGTGTCCCCAGAATGTGTCAGAATTTCAGCTCAAAATACTCCACAGATCATTTATATCATTTATTATCATTTTGAAAATGCCTATTTTGAGTGGAAGCAGAAACACGCTGTTTTTCGGGCCTGTCTCTTTAAATGCAAATGAGCTGCTGCTCCCCGCCGACGCTTGCATAAAAAGGCTTCCCAAAACAAAGTTACTGGGTTAATCTTTTTCACGTTTCCTTGTTTAGTAGATGCACCGGGGACCTGATTATAGCACTTAAAACCTGGAAAAGTCAGATTTTCATGACATGTCACTTTTAAACATGCAGGATACATTGCAAATAATCACTTAAATGTATATTTTGGATGTTTTCTCTCCACTAGTCTGAAAGAAGACGTTACAAAACCAGTGCTGACCAGTGCAGGAAAATACAATGATTTTGCTTGTAGTGCAAGAACACTGAAAAGAGGGATAATTGTACAAATCTGAGGTCCTGTTCAGAGCAGATGACTGATGTGCTGGACACTGTGTAAATATATACTCAAAGATGGTTCACTTACACAGGAACTGTTTCTTCTTCTCCAAAGGCAGCTCGTGAAACACTTCCCAGAATATCTTGATGGTGGGGTGATCGGCCCAGTACTCGCCCTTATACTCTGTGCTCTGAGAATCAATACAGTCACGCAGAACATTTACAACCTCAACAAACTACAGTAGCAAAACATTTCCAAACACTAGGCTTGGGAATCAAAAATCTATTCCAATTACAGAATCGGATACATGTTGTAAAATTTCAATTTCAATTCCACTTATCAATTCCTGTGTGCGCATATTTTATTTTTATGTGGAAAAAAGGGGCTGTTAAAAATGTATTTGTATTTGAATCATTCATTCAAAAGATTCATTCAAAAACACTGATTCATCCAGTAATGAAACAAGTAAATATTGAGTGAGTCATTGAATCATTTCATTCATAAATTCCATGAGATTTTGTTTAGTTGTCTAATATTCTTTCTTCAGAATTGTGAGAGAATTATACAACCTCCATTTAAAAAAAAAAGTCTCAATTTATCCAGAATCATGCAGCTCTATTTTGCACACAAACAGCTCTTAAACGAGTCCAGTTTTTATGTAGCCGGCTGATTTTTGTTCATGGTATTCAGCAGCAATTAAATGTTTTGCAAAAAGAGACAGAATAAATATGTTTGATATCTATATGTTTGACTTCATTTTTTTTAACCACATTGGAATCGAAACTGGGAATCGAGAAGAATCGGAATTGATCAAATTCAAACGATACCCAACCCTACCAAACACGCACAAAACCAGCTGCAGTCTGAGCAAATTACACTATCAGCTGGTACAGTTCATCCACAGTTAATTTTTACCTTCTCTAACTCCTTCCAGTCATAATTGGTGTTTCCTATGACCATGGCCTGCAGTTCACTGGGCTGGAAAAGCTCTAGAACTTTCCCTCCACACACTTTGTGAAATCCCGCGTAGAAAGCACTGAACTGAGGAGCCACGGAGATGTTGAATATATAATCGACGTAGGCATTGACAAACTCCTGCCTGGATAGGTTGAATAGGTTAAACCATTTAGTTAGGCAAAAATATAAATCAAATCACAAATACTGGAGTTTATATGTGAACTGAAGTCAGTTAGTGTCAAACAACCGTCGTGTTGAGTGAATGCATTATATTATGGTGCATATAATACCTGTTGGACTTGTTGACGCTGATGTCTGTCCCGTTGGGAACCAGCTCCAATACCTCTGTGGTGCCAAAAATTTCCTCTGTTACCTGTCATCATAAAATAAAAATGACCATATATGCATGTATTTTTTTTTTTTATGAATCACGCATTTAAAGACAGACATTATGTACAAACAGCTTGTTCTTACTGTGAAATTCAGGCAGAAAGTGTCTTCCAGATCATCCTCTGTATAATCCAGCAGCTGCTGAAGACTCCTGAAGATCCACAGACACAGATAGAGAAAACCATTGATGAGGATCACATTTAAACTAATCCAAGATTATTACTTAAACCTATAAAGCTAACAGTATTGTATTTGATGCACACATTCACACAAGGCCTCTAAATTATCAAAACTTTGCTGAACAATATGTTGTACACAATCTACTACGTGCATTCTGATGTGAGTGTCAAATATGAACATCAGGCTTTTGAGGTACAATTCTCAATCTTCATTGTATTGCATTGAATTATATGTTTTGACTAAATGAATGAGTTACGTCCAAATCATTCTGTCTAACGTCAGAAGTTTAAGGACTGGGAAGAAAGTCTAGGTACATTTGATCAAGGTACATTCAAGGTACAAGGTACATTTGATATTTCATAATATGAGTCCTTTATGCTCTGGAAATATTAAGCACAACACAGAAAATCAAAGTCTCATCTGAAACAAACCCACCTTCCTACGTCAGGCATGAGCTCCTTCAGGTCCTCTAGAGTGGGAGTTTTCTTCAGGAGTTTCTTGTACAGCGCTAGTGGGAAGTTCAGCTCCACTATAGTGAGGTTATAGATGGCCAATCCACAAACCACACCGATCAGATGGAACAAGTCAATGTCTTCAAATGTCTGCCATGTGTGAGATTGACATTTTCTCATCTTACACTACAGTAACATCATCAGTAGCATATCTGATATACCTTGTGAGTGAGGCATGTATGTACATATGTGACCCTGGAGCACAAAACCAGTCTTAAGTCGCTGGGGTATATTTGTAGCAATAGCCAAAAATACATTGTATGGGTCAAAATTATTGATTTTTCTTTTATGCCAAAAATCATTAGGATATTAAGTAAAGATCATGTTCCATGAAGATATTTTGTAAATTTCCTACCGTAAATATATCAAAACTTATAATATGCATTGCTAAGAACTTCATTTGAACAACTTTAAAGATGATTTTCTCAATATTTAGATTTTTTTGCACCCTCAGATTCCAGATTTTCAAATAGTTGTATCTCGGCCAAATATTGTCCTATCCTAACAAACCATATATCAATGGAAAGCTCATTTATTCAATTATTTCTTTATTCATATTATTTCGAAAAATTGACCCTTATGACTGGTTTTGTGGTCCAGGGTCACATATATATATATATATTATATCATATATATTTGTTATAAGATTGTCATTTTCTCAAGCAACTTGTTTTTCGATTCACTTCAATACATTTAGTTTGCCAAAAATTGAATGGGTTTGTTTAATTGACATTCGACTAAAAGATTAATTCAATTCTTAATGTTTTAAGGCTTAATATACACAACACAGAATTTCTGAAAAAAATTAAACCTTTTATATTATTGTAAAAAAAATAGTTTTTATGAATTCAAATGATTAGATATGTTTTTTGATTATTAAAATTTAATTTAACAATTCAAATGGAATTCAGAAAAATTAAAACAAAAAACAGAATTTGGTAAAAATTCTAGAAAAAGGGTATTTCATAGGGACCTAAAAATGTAATTTGTTTTTTAAACTTTCAATAAATTGATGTTAAACAGTTTTCAATGAATTGGCCATAGTTTTTGTTTTGATTACTAACATTTAACTTAATCATTGACCAAAAAAAAAAAAAAAAAAAAAAAAAAAAAAAAAAAAAAAAAAAAAAAAAAAAAAAAAAAAAAAGGAATCCAGAAAAAAAAAAAAAAAATGAAAATGTAGGAAAAAATAAATGGATTTCATTGGGTCCTAAAAGACTTTAGAATTTTTTTTCTTGAAGGACACTGAGTGTGGGCATTTGTGCTTTTTTTTTACTGTACCTTGTGAGCGAACCAGATGAGTCTTGACTCCTCGTAGTATCTGAACATTCCATATTTAGGGTCCAAGAGTTCTTTCATGATGAGCAGGAAGAACTCTTTTCTCACGCCGCCAGCGTCTATGGCCTCCTCTCCAACGAAGATCACCTGCAGAATAACACAATTAAAAACCGCCAAAGCAGCACTAAAGAGGAACAGATTGACACCAACTCATTTACCTTGAGCGGCTTCTTGTAATCAACGTTTTTGGACTTCCTCAGCACCTCCATGGAGTCCCCGACCACGTTTTCTCGGCGTACGATGAGGATGAGGCAGGGGTTTACTGACTCCACTCCTCCACCGGACAGGAACAGAAAGTGTAAGTTCTGTCTCTGAGCATGATCCACCGCCATCTGATCACAAACAGCACTGTCAGCTCACCGCGGTAAAACATGATGTCAAATCATCAGATGAGGCAGATCACTCTCACCTGCATCTGGATCACAGCATCAGTCTGAAGCAGCGCCGTCTTTGCCTGAGCGTCAAAAACAAATGGGTATTTGCACATGGTCACCTGAGAGTCCATGACCTGCACAAAACAGACAACGAGAGACAGGAGAATGTGAGGATGTTATTGTATGTCTGTCCACAGCATTATGACTACTGCATTTACTGGAACTTAAGTTGCATTTTTTATCATCTGAAACGTGCTTCAGATGATTCATCATCTAACCAAAATGCACTAAACAGAAGCCAACATATTGAAGTACAACGCCTTGTATACATAATAAACTATAGCTTAGCAACCAAATATTACATTGTGAACATGGACACATTTGAATTTGTGCTGAATCATAGAGAGAAGTGAGCCTAAGTTTTTGTATAGCACATTTCCCACAAGTTGGCAATTAAGTTTTGGCCTCGCGTTTACAACACATGTTGTTTATAATGAATACCACTAAAATGTATCTTTATATTTTATACTTATATTTTTCATTCTTGTTTTTTTCTGAATACAGTCAAATTTAAAGCATTTATTGTGGAGTGAGGAGAAATAAAATACACGTTTATCCACCTTTTTCTTCAATGCGGAAGTAAGCCTATGGGCGAGAACGAGAAGAATAACAACGTGCAGTAAACAGTAAAACTGTTTGCACTACAAACCAGTGTGTTCACAATTAAGATGATACATTAAAATAATATGGTAAGACACACCAATTTTCAATATCAAGCAGCAAAACAAACTGTTTTGTTCAGCTAAAAATAGCTGGACGCGGATGAGACCAGAAGCTAGACCCATAGAATTTACAAAAGGCCGCAACCCATTTTTACGGCAAGAAAAAGGTGGATAGTGTTTGTAAATGTTTAACAATTTTATTTACTGGTATTTTACATTATTACGGAATGAAATAATACAATGTGACAGATGTGAATTATCGGTGTTTTTGTCTGTTTTTATCTGTTATTTTCTCTCAACAATGCAAAAACTTTGGTAATTCGGTATTTTGGTAATACGGTAATTCACAGATTGAAAGATGCAGAAAAGTGTCATTTTTAAACCACTAGTGGTAGCAAACAGATAATACCAAAATAATAGTAAGTTTCAAACATGACCCCATTCAGTTTGGTGCAGTTAGTAGCAAAGGACTTACACACTTCACAATGTAGTTACTGTAAATGACCATAAAATTCAGCAGTGTATAATGATTACCTACCGAAGCAGAAAACTCACCACAGAGAACATCTGCTGCTGAAACCAGGTGACATAATCATTCCTGATGTCAATGAGCTCATCCAACTCATGAATATAAAACTTGTCATACTGGATGATCTGGCCAGCACGCTCATTAACCTGCAGCACGAAAATCAGAATGATATTAGCAAATAATAAAAAATAAAAATAACTGCATTTCACCTCTTCTCTAGCCTGCTTCCTAATCTAGTTGCATAATAAAGCTGCAATTGTGCATTATGACTATCGTTGGTTCTTTGACAAATAGCTTTGGATAAAAGCATCTGCTAACTGCTAAATGTAAAGCAATATTACAGAATTTCTTTTTTCAAAAGACAGGATGTGTTCCAATTCACAAATTTATGCGAGACACACTAAAAATATTCATGTTTCTGAATAATGTAAAGAACATCACCAGAGTATAGAGTATAAATGATGGCATACTCTTTTAATGTACTATGATTTGGGACACACTAATTCTAATTGTAGTATTTAGAACGGATGTTATGTGAATTGGGGCACAGCCTATGTCTACGTTTACAAACTGTGGTGCTCACCGAGTGGAGGACCTCCAGGAATTTGAGTGAGGTGTGCAGGAAGCAGGTGAAGATCCTCTGGTCAGAAAGAGGAATTCCCAGTTTCTGCATCCGCAGCAGATACACCACTACCTCCTTGTACAGCTCCACCAGCCTCTGGAAGACCGCTGGCTCAAACTTTGACCACCAGTTTCCTTAAAAAACACAAAAATAACAACGATTGATTGAAAATGTCAACAAAAACCACTCATGTGAAATGAGCAGGCCACAGATTTTAACCACGAGCTAGCCTGAAAGTTTGAAGTAGCCGTAAAATCTTGAAGTCTAAAGTTTGGGTGGTTTTATATGCATGCATTATTTGCACGAAAATTTGGGGGAGAAAATGTGCATATTTGGCAAGAAAGTGTCACAAAGAAAAAAAAAAAAAAAAAAGAAAGGATGATTTGTAGATATAAAAAATTTTTTTCATTTAATATTGGGGTGAAGTATGATGACTCAGACATTTCCCTAATGAGATTAAAATTAATTAATTAAATTAAAAGGGAAAATTATCCCTTAGAAAGAAATTATTCTTAAGCCTTCATTTTTTTTGAGAAGTGTAGTTGTGATAAATGAAATACTTCAGAAATACCTAACAATGTGCAGAAGTTGACCATTGCCTATTGTACACTAATAGTGCACTAAGCAATTGGTAAATGTGGCCATTGTGTACATGCATGCAGTTGCAAACTTGTTTTTTTACTTCAAAAAACAAAACCAGCCTAGAATGTAAAGATCCAACTGGTCTGGAAATTTTCCTATGCAGGAGAAGAAGTCTTAAAGAATCTGTGAAGTATATTTGTGTCCTCCATTAATGAAGAACAGTCTAAAAATGCTTCACTTTATATATGTGACCCTGGACAACAAAACCAGTCATAAGGGTCAATTTTTTAAATTGAGTATCCTAATGATTTTTGGCATAAAAGAAAAATCAATAATTTTGATCCATACAATGTATTTTTGGCTATTGCTACAAATATACCCCAGAGACTTAAGACTGGTTTTGTGCTCCAGGGTCACATATAGCCTTTCTGTGCTCAGCCAACATATGATACAGGGCAAGTTTGGTAAAATAGCTGTTTTTGGCCAACCGAAATATTGTTTGGTGTTATGATGAAGCCTAACAAACAGAACTCCTCTCATAGAAGACGGGACATACCGAGCACTTTGAGGGGGGCGTCCTTCAGGCTTACGACGGCCTTGGCGAAGGGAATAGTGAGGGTTGTGTAGTTGTTGGGGTTGCTGAGGAGCGGACACTCGGGCAGCGTGAGGTACAGTCTCAGAGCCTCAATGTCAGGAGGAGAACTGCTCAATCTGGGGAGGAGATTCTTCTCCAAACTAGCAGCTACCTGTATTAGGATTAGCCATGCACTGGTTACAACATGAATGAAGAGCACTTAGCAATACAACCAATAATGAAAGTTTGCTGAATATTTACTCACCCTTAAGTGATCAAACAGTTTGTTTCTTTATCAGATTTGGAGAAATGTAGCATCACTTGCTCAGCAATGGATGCTCTGCAGTGAATGGGTGCCGTCAGAATGAGAGTCCAAACAGCTGATTAAAACATCACAATAATCCACAAGTAATCCACACCACTCCAGTCCATCAGTTAATGCCTGTTAAAGCTGCGTGTTTGTAAGAAACAAATACTTCATTAAGATGTTTTTAATTTCAAACCACTGCTTCTGGCTAAAATATGAGTCCTCTATCCATAATATTGCTTTCTTCAGTGAAAGTAATCTGATCTGAATCAGGAGAGAAAACTACACAGATCAAGCACAGTTTACAAGACAAAACAGTCCGAAACAGCTCTAAACAAATATGTGGGTGGATTTTCATGTGAGAGGACAACAGGAGATGGACTTTTTCACTGGAGGAAGCAATATTATGGATTCATGTTTTGGCCAGAAGCAAAGGTCTAAAGTTTAAAAGCCTTAATGATGGATTTGTTTCTTACAAACATGCAGCTTCTCACTTCACAAGATGTTAACTGATGTACTGGAGTGGTGTGGATTACTTGTGGATTATTGTGATGTTTTTATCAGCTGTTTGGACTCTCATTCTGACGGCACCCATTCACTGCAGAGCATCCATTGCTGAGACACTGATGCAATGCTACATTTCTCCAAATCTGATGAAGAGACAAACTCATCCTAATCTTGGACGGCCTGAGGGAGAGTACATTTTCAGCTAATATACATTTTTGGAAAAACTTCTCCTTTAGAGTTACTGTACGTCTTCTGAATGAGATAAAATGACAAAAAAACAAGTGACTCACAATTTGTGAGATTTGTGGGTAATCGGGCTGGATGAGTCTGTGGTAGAGCAGGCGAGCCGTGTTAACGTCTACACCTGAGCACTTACTGTTAGTGCTGTAGTGATCTGGATTACTGCAGAACAAAACACTCTCATTAGAGAAAAGATCATCAGCTATTTATAAGGTTTACACAGAGTAATATAACGTATTAAATGCATAACGGCTTAGTTACCTTCCAGACAGAAAGCTTCCATTGAGACAACTTGCTGAAGCGAACACAAGATCAATCTCACTACAAGAGACATAAAACACATTATCAGTATGATGGACTGTTTTATTAAGTTCTTTCATTTGAATTTAGGTTACACTTAGACTGAGTTTCATCTACACGCCTTAATTTAATAATGAATGTAAAAAGCAGTACTTCGTGATTTCTGGTGATAGTCTCCAATGGCCGTGATTGAGCCATTTTTTGATGAGGTCATCACTGAGCGTGTATATCTGTCCATCAGGTCTGGTTATCCTCAGATCAACTGGAGGGCTGTCGTCCTACAGCAATACAGCAGAGTCATTTAAACAGGAACATCAGCGAGTGGCTAATCGCTACAACGGGAACTGGACAAACTAACACATACGGCACATTTTTAAAATACATTTCACAGTTTTGGACGATGACCTGTTATGTTACCATGTAAAACAGGATTTGGGCTAACTGGAAATAATTCTTATAATTTCATCCAGATAAAACACAATACCTGTGGATTGTCCTTTTACCATATTATACCATAAAACAAATACAAACTAGACAGTTGTTCCTGTTACATTTTGGTACCATCACAGAAATATTATTGTAAATATAAGCATCTCATTGGATATTGTTAAGCAGTTGTTCAATGTTCACACTTTGGTCCTTCATTCACTGCATGATTTTAAGGCAACATGAAATTAAAGCTGACCTTACTTTCTTTCTAATTAAATGTCCCTGGTCTTAATGCACATAACTCATCAGTAGGGGTGAACGATTTTGGAAAATAATCTAATTGCGATTTAATATGCAATTATTTTTTTAAAGCTCTTTATGTTCTGTATTATTCAACAAAGACAAGCTATAAATCATTGTATAGTATGACCAACACAATATTAGATAGATTAAACATAAATGTTCTTTTCTGTAGGCCAGGCCTATATGTTACGATGAAATTAGGTGATGCATGAATTGATATTAATGACATTTTTATTTAACAACTACAATCATAGTATACTGACTGATTTGTTGAACTTCCAACCTTGTGAGTCAGTAACAAATCACACAAACTAAAGCAGATTGCAGAAATATAAAAACAAATCTGTTGCTTCACACTACTTTAGGTAACTCAAAGTCACTGTAATAAACATATGTAAACATGTGCACTGCACTAAACACTGTCTGTTAACTTTAGATCAGTGGTTCTCAAACTTTTTTGGTCGTGTCCCCCTTTAAACCTATAAAAAAATCCCCATTCCACCTCAGACTACCAAATAAATTCACTAAACATTATGAAAAATTTATGTTTTTTTTAATTTAAAAAACCTACAGGGAAAAAAACACCTGCATCACTTGAAACATTGAAAAATAGCATAGAGAGAATAACTTATTATTATT